>NW_026558820.1:0-115424 GCF_026930045.1 Uloborus diversus
CCTAAATTTTGTTCGTAGTACTAAAATAATTATTTCAAGTTTTCATTAAGTAAAGGTAGTTTTAATTTTGCGCTATGTTTTTATTTCAGTTTTTGAACTATTCGTAGGTTGAGATGTACTTCCTTTTGTGGATATTCTTTCATAATTTTAGTGCTAGAGACATTCTATTTGAAGGTCGTTTCGGGCAATTTTTACTTCTTATAAATTGTAGTTATGTGTTGTTCAAGTGTAAAAAGTGGGATGATTACGCAAGTGTCTTTATTGAGCAGTACTTTAACAGTTTGTAATGCAATGTGCAATTATTACATTCTCAAAATAGTAAAACTCAAATATAAAATGTTTTTTAAGTTCAAACCTTTAGGCTACCATCCTATGACACTACATGACTAATTGATGCATCAAATTTTACTGGATTATAATCCATTTGTAGAAAATCTACGTTTATCATATCCATCTCAACAAATTTTAAGCAAAAGTAATGTCTGTTCTCAAGGGTATTTTTCAGGGTTTAAGCTTAGTTCAAACGTTTATTAGCACGAAAGCTAATATTTGGGAAAAAGACTTTAGCAAAGGGGGGTGCTAAAATGTTGAAGGTTAATGATCAAGTTAACGTATTTTTTTACTCTGTGTTTCATATCTCCAGGACTATTCCATGGTGTCGGACGTAAAAATAAAGAAAAATTTTTTAGTTTTAATTCCATTTACGAAATATAAACTGATCCAAAATTATTCAATTTATGTACAAGATATTTACTACATCCCGCTGAATAAAAAGTCATGTTAGTTAAAATAGATTCCTAAAGTATAAATTGTAAAGAGTTGGTGTTGACGTAAACACACAACAAATGTAAAATTGATGGTTCACTTAAAAATAATTAAATGTCTGTGAATTGGCTTACATTTTAAATTTAAAAACAACTTAATTCTTAAGTATACTTATGATTGAACAGGGTTCGTACGCTCCTTCAAAACTCTCCAATACTCCTTCATTTAGGAAATTTTTTTAAAGGGCTCTTCAATCTGCTTCATTTTGGTTTTAATTCCTTCAAAACTCCTTTTTTGGTTCAAGACTACATAATCTTCTTCTATGACTAACTTAAAATCCTTCGATCAACTACTTAACTTCATCATAAAGGCGATTTTAATTTAGTAATTTCGTATATTTATTTTGATCACAAAGATGTGATTTACAAAATTATCATCAAAGTCATTAATGTTGAAGGTGAAAATATTATTAGATGACTAAGACATTTTATAAGTGAAGTAAAACATGCTTAAATGGTGCTTGGCTGTATTTTCAAGTTTTATGATTGTTGCTTTTCACGCCATCGTACTCTCAGCAGCAAAAGTCAGTTTGTCTAATTATTATTTAAAAATACACAAGTAGATATACTATATTATGTGGTTGTGTTAAAAAACACTTGTTTAGTAAGTTGAATTTATGATATTGCAAAAAGGGTCATCCGTGAGTGATGTCATGCCTTAAGGGAGAGATGGGTTCATGAAATTGTGACAAGGAGAAGAGAGAAGGTAACAAAAAGTGATACCACAGTTATGATAACAATATGTTTATAAAAAATATGACATGTGACAAGAGGACTAAGGTTTGTGACAAAGGGGGGGAAGGGGGTCAAATATGTTGAAAAAAACTGCGTCATCATTTAAGGACAGTCCATTCGTACTTCTTCAAAATCTCATTTTACTCCTTCAAAACTCCTTCATTTTATTTCTGAAATTGAGTACAAACCCTGTTGAAGCATATTTCAGTTTTCAAATGATGTTATAAAGAATAAAATTATTTAATAAAATACTTTTACCTTGGTGTCGGACGTAAATTGTTCATATTAGACATAAACTATTGCTCTTAAATGAAAATACAAAACTGATTACAGTTTTAAATGTGTAAATTATAAGTTACATATACTAAAACAAAATTTACCAAGTAAATTCAGAAGTAGGGTTAGTTTGGTTGAGTGGGTCACCCTCCTGAAACTGAAATATGCATATGGTTTTTAGACTATTTTACATTGATCATGTGATGGATCATCACAGTGATTGGTTTTGCATATTTTTGGGTTTAACAGGAATTCTTTTCTAGGTCAGAGAACTTAGTCAAAAAAAAAGGAAGGAAAAAAGTCGGAAAAATATTTTTTTGTGAGTTCGAGCAACGTTTTTCAAAGAAGTGTTTCCCGGTTAGTTTTCATCATTTTTTTATGGTCATTAAACCTTCATGTACAGTAACTTAAAGTGCATACTGCAACTAGAATTTTTGAATAAAATATTATTAATAACTGTTTTAGAGGAGGAGTCCCACTTACCCCATAAATTTTCGTTATAAGGGGTAAGTGGAGTATGGGGTAGGTAAGGATTTAAAGATCAAAAGCAACTCTGATGAAATATTTGTATAAGTGAAATACAAGACATCTATGATGACTTAGTAGGAATTGATTGTTCAGCTACAAAAACTGCTAAAACTGGTGATTAGTTATTTGCAAAACTTACTTGAAAAAAAACATTAAGATTTATGTAGGTCTAATGTTGGAAGTTGATGATACTAATTTAAAAATATTGTTGAATTTGCAAGAACAAATAGAAATAGTGACCCTTTTTACTGGCATGATGCAGATGATGTTGGAATAATTCCTGAGGATAAAGTGATAATGGTTCTTCCGTAGCCAACTTTACATAGACGCAATCATTTAGTGTTTCCAATTTCATTTTCAACGTATAGTTTTGGCTAATTTCCCAAAATTGATCTTAATCAATTTTATTACGTTCATCAGCACTCCTTTATACATAAAAGTAAAAAATATATACTTATAGGCTTTCCAATAAATTTCACAAGTGATAGTTTTGTTTTAAAAGTTTCCAACATACAGATTTAAAAGGCGATAAATATCTCATAAATGGATGCATTTGCAAAAAAGAAATATTTAAAATATTATTTTAGAAGATAATAATGAGCTTTTGTTTATTAATAATGTCCAAGATAAAATAAGACAATGTTTAAATTTTTTTTGTTTCAAAACTTTTCTAAAAGGTTTCAAAAACGACCTGTTCTCAAAAGGGGTCTCACTTACCCCAACCAACTCTATATGTATTAGTGACGTGCCGGATCGTTAAAAAAGTAGATCTGCGGATACGGATCATTAATATCAAGATCCGCGGATACGGATCTCAAAAATTTTTCCCCCCAAATCAACTACCCAAGTGTAAAATTTGCCAAGGAAGGTATCCCGTCAGGGTAATGGCACTGTTTCTTCAAAAAATGTCATCGGATACAGGAGCAAGAGTGTAGAGCTGCTGATACAGGAGCAAGAGTGTAGAGCTGCTTCTGGACATGCTAGAAATATTTTTTTCGCATTTTATTTCAGTATAAATGCAGCGCTGACCCATTCCAACCAACTTACCCGGACCGACGAAATAACAGAGCCAGGAACACCTTTACAATCGGCAAATAGAGAATTTAGTATCACTTTTTTTGAAGGATGCTGAGAAAAACCAAAATGAGAAATAACACAAACCCCCAAATACATAAAAAAAAACAATATTAAATTTTTAAAAAAAAACACGTCCCCTAGGGCCGACTCATATAAAGATGAATTTCGCGGGTCATAACACACAGTGTTAACAAATATGAACTGACAGCAGATAGAAATTTTAAATCATTGAGCTTTTTCGTCTTGTTTTCCCGAGTATAAAATCGCTACCAATCATGCATATAAAGGCTTAGAATTCCATTTAGAACTTACTTAACAAGATTATAGCTCTTACTGTGTATATAACTTGAAAGTTCCAAATAAATATAAAACGCAGAAAATTTCGTTCTTTCAATTAGCTCCAATGCTTTTAACGTACGGGTAAGTTTTTACTACCATAATTGTGAAAAACGTAAAGTCGACTTTTAATTAATGTCTCCGGCACTCCGGTAATTAAAGTTTTACAAAAACGAGGCTAATCTAAGCACACTTTCTTTCAAGTGAGCTTTTGAACGAAAAATAGAACTATCAAAATTTTTATCTGTTTAGGAGCTATGATGCCACAAATAGACGCACATATACACATATTTAAAACTTATTATACCTTCCTTTTTGTGACGGTGGGTACAAATTGGCCTCGGGAATGATACCTTATAATTTAAATAGGGAATAAAACCTAAATGAAATGGAGTTTAATAGTCTTTTATTCAAATATTTAAAAGTTTTTAGAATAGAAAAGATCCGTCAAAAAAGTAAGAGATATGGATCAGGATACAGATCTTTATTTTCCCCCGGATATCCGGAACATCACTAATATGTATGTACAGTAAATTCACTAAATTGTTTTTTATGCATGTTTCACTTTAACTTTGAATAAAGACAAAAAAAAAGGGAGAAACACCGTTGAAAACATATGCTGGTTAAGGAATGTAACAGTGCGGGACGTAAAAATTTTTTTACGTCCAACACCTAGATTTTAATGAAAAATATTCCTTTGTTACAAAATGAAAATAGGTTACATCAACAAGATTGAAAATCTTACTTTGTACACAGAAATACATGTATGTAGCTTTAAAATTATTGGCTCAGCATAATTAATTGCGCATTTTGGTGTCTGACGTAAAACATTTTTTATTCCAGAGGAATTCTTTTACAAATCAAAATGAATTATATTTTTATACAATTTTGCAACATTACCAGTAATACATTGTATATTTAAATGGTTATTCATCTTAATTCATAACAATTTATGTATTTTTTCGAAAAAACAGAATTTTTTTGAGAGTCGCCAAATAAGGTTTGAAAATACTCAAGATGTTGACCTTAGTTTAACCTTCTGTAACTTATTTTTAACTGAAGTCATCACATTTTAGACAGGCATTTCAAAATAAAAACTTTTTACCTTTAAAATGATACCTTATTTGTTTAGAAATTTTAATTTTGAAAATTTGATCATCTGGTTGATCTTATCATGGAATTGCCCTCCAGTTGAAAGCAAAATTCAACCGTGACATCTTTAACCCATTACCAGCTGGTGTTGTGTTGACGCAACAGTTATAATAAATATCCATAGAAACTACACTAGAAATTTTTTTATCGATTGCTAATTTGAATTTAAGAATATTAGTAGAAATAGAAGATATTAAATAAAAAAATTGCTTTAAATTTCTTTTTTTATGTATGATAAAAATTGTTTCTCTCACGATTTTTGACTTTTTTTGACTGAATTTGTGATTCAGTTTTCTGTCAGAAAAAATAAAAATAAAAAAAAAGTTTTGGTTTAGAAATGAAATACTTTTAGTCAAGGTCACTTTTTATCAGAACATTCCTCAAAGAAACTGCTTCTGCTGGGGAGGAGGGGGAAGTAAAAACTGACGTTGCGTTGTGTGGACGCAACTTCAGCAAAAAAGGGGTAGACTGACTGTCTGTCTTAATTGCTTTAGGGTAGAACTATATATTTCATTTTTATTCTGCACGTCTTGTCTGTGGAAGCTTTTTTTCGTCTCTGCCTTTCGAACTGCCCAAAGCAAGATATCTAACTTTGGAAGGAGCATTGGAACAGATTTTCGAACCAAACTCAAATGATGATAATGAAAATGAAGAAACAGATGTTGTTGTACCACCAGAAATAACAAGCTAGTGATGAAGAAGAAGGCAATAACAACATTTTAAATAATGATAATGAAGTTTTACCGGGCGATACTGCAGACGAAGTTGAAGTCCACGTAAAAAAGTTCAATTGTTCCAAATCCCGTAGTAAAAAAACGAAAAACAGAAGATTGGCGATGGATAAAACAGGAACCAATTGATAGGTACTTTGGAATCGTATCCAACAGGCTTGTGCTGTTGGATACGATTGCATTAGAATCGAATCCTGTTGCATTAGAATCGAATTCTGTTGGATACGATTCCAACAGTTACTAAAGTCATTTTTTGGTTTAAAACCAAAAAATGAAGAACAGATCCCCATTCAAGCTGTAAGACACACTCTAGCAGGTAAAACTAGTGTTGATATTTTTAATCTTTTTTTGATTCCGATGTTTTATCGCATCTTGTAGAACAAACAAATTTGTATGCCCAGTAAAAAACCGTCCCGAATTTAAAGCTAGGGAAGCCTTCATGCAAAGATTTATCGGAATTCTTTTGCTAACAGGGTACCATTCATTGCTACAAGGTTAAATGTATTGGTCACTTGATAAAGACATTTCTGTTCCGGGGGGATTGTTCGAGAAGCGATGTCAAGCTCTCAATACAGAGCAATGAAGCAGAATTTGCACTTGGCTGACAATACTGCGATGGATAACAATTATAGATTGTACAAAGTATGACCATATTTGAATTTATTAAATGAAAAATTCCAACAATTTGGTGTATTTTCTCATAATGTAAATATTGATGAGCAAATGATTCCGTATAGAGGTAAACATTCAGCGAAAATGTTTTTAAAAGGGAAACCGATAAGATTTGGCTATAAATCTTGGACTTTAACCTCCTCAGTTGGTAGTATTCAACTTTGACATTTATACAGGAAAATCAACCTCAGCAAACTCATCAGAATATGAAGAAGTTGGCCTCGGTGGGAGTGTAGTTATGAATTTGCTCAGAGTGATTGAAACTTCTATAAATCATGCCATCTATTTCGATAATTTCTTCACTTCATTTCCTCTTCTCTGTCATCTTAGATATTTGGGTTTCAATGCCACTGGAACTATGAGAAAAAATCGCATTGACAACTGTCCCCTGGAATCAGTTAAGTGTATTAAAAGTAAAGAAAGGGGGTATTATGACTTTCAACATGAAAAGAAACACGAGATACTTGTAGTTTGATGGAATGACAACGCTGTTGTGACTGTGGGTTCAACCTATGGTAAAATTAAGCCTGTCAAAAACGTTTCTCGCTATTCCAGAAACCAGAAGAAGAAGGTTTCTGTTCGTCAACCTTGTATAATTGAGCAATACAACATGAAAATGGGGGGGGGGGTGTTGATTTGTGTGACAATTTAGTTTCAAATTACAGAATTAGAGTCTAAGGGAAAAAATGGTGGTGGCCAATATTCTCTAATTATATTGATTGCATTAACCAATGCTTGGAAACTGTCAAGACTATCAAAAGAAGAAAATAGAAAGTCACTATTGGATTTTAGGCGAGAGGTTGCACTTCATCTTTTACAGACCCCTTATGATAGTGACATGAAAAAGAAAAGTCCAGCTACTGGATGGCCAAGCAAATTCAGCTTACCAATGCCTGTATCTGGGGGACATTTTATCATAAGGTCGACAGACAATAAAAGACTACGCTGCAAGAATTGTCACAGCCAAACTATTTATTGTTGAAATGTTTGTAAGGTTGCACTTCATCACGATTGCAGTGAAGCTTTTCATGTGTAACTATAAAAAAATTGATTTTTCCTCAAAATTTAAAATTTCTAAAATGCATTTATGTGCTTATTTTATATGAATTTCAGTTTCTTCTAAAGTGCTCGGCATGTTTAAGAACCATAACTAAGATAATAAAAATTTCCTGTGTCTAAAAAGCATTGAAACTGCTGAAGAATTTGATAAAACTACTTAGCCTTAATACTCCTTTTCCACTGACGTTGCTTCAACGCAACACCTTATATTTGTAAAAGTAAGTGCATTTTTGTTATTTTTTACTATATTACTATTATATAGGTCCAGAATGATAACTTTTATGATTTTTATCCAAAAAAAATAACGATTTCGAGTTTTGGCGGTTAATGGGTTAATGAAATAAATACACAGTAGCTAATATTTCTTTAAAATTTGAGGTAAAAAATTTAGAATCACAATGTAGAAACTTCTGCATTGCCCAGTGCAAGTAGGTACTTTCTCTTTCTATGAATCAATCAACATGTAAATGAAACACATGATTAAATAGCACTTCCTAATTTAATAGTTTTTTTTATGTAATTATCTCATGCTAAAAAACATTCTTTTTTTTTTTTCAGGAGTTCTTCAAATATGTCATCATCAGTGCAAAACATTGCTAAACCTCAATTGCGAGGCTTGTTTAGATCATACTTGAAAAAGCATCTAAGCATTGCTATTGTTTTAGCCATAGCAAGCTCTGCTGCCTGGAAAGTAGCTGTTTCTGATCCGAGGAAAAAGGCATATGCCGAATTTTACAAGTAATACTTTATTTTTTTTCTACTTAGGTACATGGTTGAAATGCCACAGGGAAACCTGAAGTTTTGGGCACGAAAAATCTCTGTAACTGCTTAGGTGTTAATAAAAAGCATCAAATCGACTGGGAATAAGGCATAAACATTACAAATAATTTTGTAATGAAAAGAAGTAGTATATCAAATATTTATTTAAAAAACTAATGAATTCAGAGACTATTGAATCCTCGACATTTTATTCTAGTGGCATAAAACTGGTCAGTATTAGTCAGTATTCACAGAATTTAGTCAGTAAAGTCAGTTTTTTTTGCAAATGTACTAAACAATTAATTTTAAGATAATATTCACTAAAAATTTTGTTTTCATTTTCTGATAAACTTTTAAAAATGCCAAAAAAGCCATCAATTGGTAATATATCAGCCCAATTTTGCCAACCTGGTAGTCTGCTTTACTCCATAAAAATCTTTGCTATTCTTTTATTGGATTGGGATGATTTAGTTTCATGGAAAATCTAGCTCTCCCACCCTTTGATATTGGGTATATTCTTTGAAACATTTTCCTGTTTTTGCCCAAAGTACAAGGCAAGATGAAGATTTTTTCGAGCAATAAGGTATACGTGACAGCTACCAGGGGTCTGGCCAGAGGATATTTGAGTCCGTTAACGGACCCTTCACAAAAATCCGATCAACCAAAACGAACCTTTCACAAAATCCCGATCAAACAAAACGGATCCTTCATAAAATTCTGATAAACAAGATCGGAGTGATAAAATCTATTGTTCGTTTTTAATTACTACATTTTTTTTTTTTTGCATTTTCCTTTAATGTATTTCATTTTGTTATGCAAAACTACTGTAGAACCTCAAGTAGTTTAAATCCCTTTTTACTGAATTCCAGCTTAATCAAAACATTTCTTTGAATTTTATGTTGGCTGTTTTTCTATTTTTGTACAGAGTGAGAAATATTAAACTTTTTCGTAAGATAATGAAAATACTGTACATGTTCTGTTTTCTATCAACCGTTTGAAAAATCTGTTTATTTCTAAAAAATATACCTTGTGTTTATTCGCGATTTGTGACATGTTGGTTAGCAGAAAATAATTCAAATGAAAGCCTTTTAACTAGATTAGTTTCCTCTGTACAATCTACATATATTGAGAAAATCGGACGTGACACGACTTGGTCAAGATAATTTGAGTTATTTTTTGACCAGTTAAAGAAAAAAAGTTAAATACATTTATTTAAAATCTTTTAAGTATTTTTTTAATGCCGTTAAGAGTTAAGAAATGCTACTAAAGTTCAAAATTCATTTTTTATATTCGTCTGTGGTGAAGAACAAATAAAAAAGAAGTTTAAATTGTAAAAGTATTTAAATTAATTTTTTTTAAACTTTCTTTAAAAAACCCAAAAGTGGGCTAAATAATGGTTTTTTTTAAATGGGTTTTTTCAAAAAAAAAAACCCATTGGGTTCAACCCAATAGGGTCCAATTCGGCCAACCCTGCTCCTTTAGATACTGAATTTCTGAAAATAAGTTGACTCTAGCATTTTATAAAAATATGAAGGTGTTATTTTACATAAAATATAATAGGTATTTTGAAAGCATGTCTGGATAGCAAACTAATGTATGGTATTTTTATAGTGTTTATGTTTGGGACATTTCTACTGTTGAGACATTTCTACTTTTCATACATTGAAATTTCAGTTACTAAGCATTTTTTTGGCTGAAATAGTTAATTGATTTTGGGGATGTTTTCCGCTTTAAACATCGCAATTTGAATCACTTTGCTCATTTTTAGCAGAGTATGAGAAGTTTTTGTTTGATTAAATGCATGTTGGAAAATAGCTTTTGTTTCTATTGGTACATATTTCATTGGTAAGCTGTTACAGTAATTTGTTAATTTAAACATTTTAAATACTTTGTAGTAATTTTTCTTTATGTTCAAAAACTTCCTAGTTTCTGGTATTTTTGAAGCGTATATTAGCGATGTTTTTTGTTGTGGTCCCAGTAGCAAAAACTTACTAGTCAGTCTGCGACACTATTTTGGGTAGTTGAAAATAATCTGCAGCATTATTATTAGTTTTATTTTAAGTTTCATAAAATACACAAGTTCCTTGAAAGGTCAAGATTCAGATATGTTCCAACAGACAGGGTTGTTTGGTTTAAACCACGTTGGTTTAAACCATGGTTTAAACCAATTGTTTTTTTTTTTTTTAAGCCAAGAAAAAAATCCATTTTACAGGTTTACATTGATTTCCCCACACATATTGAATAAGAAACAAATTAGAGTTGGAAAAAGCTTCAAAGCTAGTCTTTTTGTTCAAGGCTTTCAACTAAATGAATTTTTTCTAAAGACTGTTGGAGAAAACAACGGCTCTTTTGGTTTAAAGCAAAATATTTTTAATCTGTTACAAACAAAAACTGTAAAATTACATTTGTAAATAAATATACAGGGTGTCCGAAAAGTCCTTGACACATTTAACCTAAAATACCATTGCTATGTGTCGAGGACTTTTCGGACACCATGTATATGTAATGTATTCAACTCATTTCAGAAATATGTGTATGAATCTTTTTACAATTACATAAAATCAACTTTACACCACAATAACATATGCATAAATACATAGCAACTTTTACATTATAAATTAATATTACTTTTATGTTATTTAGTACTTTGAACAAAAAGCAAGTTTTGAAGCTTTTCCAGAGCCCAATCAATTTTTGAGTTATGAATGATATCTAAATGACGAAAATATATGCACTGCACTTTTCTGAAGCTGGTTTTAGTAATGTTGAAGACTTTTAAAGACGGTTGCATTGCATTTTTCAATTTCTTTTTCCTGGCTTTTCCACCACTCAGTCACTGTTGCAGAAGATTTGGGAAAAAGGGGGGAAGATTTGAGCGTTTTTGGCAAAAAAATTTTTTGAAATAGAATTTGCTACACATTTATTTGTTCTAAAGAGTTTGCATTTAATATTTTTTAAACTTCAATGCTGGATGCAACATGTATGCCAGTAAATAAGCTGTAATTTAAGCCATGTTACACCAATTTTTGTATTTTTGATTTGGTTCTTTGTTTTAGCGATAGTCGATATCTTTTCCAAGTCTTTTCAAAATAAGAACGGAGTCGAATATAGAGCAGCACTTTTTTTTAAAACTTTGTCAGTACAACAGCAATCGATTTTTTGACTGTTCAGTCATGTACTGTTGTACCTTTTGCTTTACTTCAATATTTGCGACATTGTGTATATAAAAATCAGCGTTATGTAAGATCAGAAAGAAAAAATATTAAAATTGTTCTTTTGAAAAGATTATGCTTAAAAATATAACTTTTATCTTTATTCGATAATTATTCATATTATGTTGGTTTTATAAAGTTTTTTTCTTGGATCTTCATCATATTTTATCTTAACCCGCATCACAACCACTTCTTGAAGTATTTCGTATCACAAAGGGTCTATATATACATTCATACTAATATGTTAATCAAGTCAAACATTTCAATCAATATTTTCCCGCAGAAAGCTATTTTAATTATTTAATTTAGTTACAAGATTTTGTTCTTATCTCTTTAATTAATCAAGAAATTAGGTATAATGTGACTATTGAATAACTGTTAATTACATGGAACCTTTATTACCTTCCGAAAATTAATTGTTTTTCTCGCAAATAGTATTTTAACCAAAAAAAACCTTTTTTTTTTTTTTTTTGTCGTCATACATCGTTTTCATGGCGGCGCTTTCTTGGTGCCAACAGGAAAAAGTCGCCAAAGGTGGGGAATATGACATTAGTTCCAGTTCTTGCAGTATGAGTAAACATACACCCTGTCCAAAAAGTTTAGACACAAACATAAAATACAATTCACAGTAAAACTATGAATAGTAGGATATTGAGTTTCATATGTGTATATCAACAATATTCAGTACCTTCATCACAAGATAAGGTTAAGTTATTAGAAAAAAACATCAAGCGGGAGTGCCCACCAAGGGGAAGGGGAGGGGTCATGGCACAGATTTCACCATTGAAATTTTTAGGAAGGTTTGTTTTGAGGGGTACTTTTCTCTTTTTTTTGGGGGGGGGGAGGTCTTTTGCAATGTTTAGAAGGGGTGCACCCTTGGTCTTAGGAAGGTGGGCACCCCTTCATCATATGTTGAATTTATTTAGAAAACAGGAAATGGGGTATCTCATAATTTTGACATTTTTTCTCATAGGCAAGTGGTGCACAAAAAATGGGGGGTCAGGATGAGCTTTCTCTACTATTAACAAGAGTTAGAGGAACATCTTATTCCAATGCAAAATTTGCTGGGCAGACCGAACTGTATTTCAGCAAGGCAAAGTGCCTACTGATGCATCCAACTCAACAAATATGTAGTTCAACATGAATAATATCAACATCATGGAATAGCTATCAGTTAGTCCAAACTTAAATCCAATGCTAAAGGTACTGTAACTTCATGGACAGATACAAGAGAGGTGCGATCGCCCCTTCCTTGGTGTTCCATTGTAAAATTACAGGTGCAGGGCTAATCAAGGGCGATCACCCCTCCCTTGAGGAGCCCTGCACCTGTAATTTCTCCAAATTGTGGTCCAAAAACGATAGTGTAGGTCGTCTTTGATATGACTTGAAAAAATATGGTTCAAATCTCTCTCAAACTTTTTGGAAGAAAAATTTCAAAAGGGCGATTTTTTAAACGGTCTTCGGTGATATCTGGAGAAAACCAACATAATTATAGCACCAATGTAAAGATTATATTTTTTGCTATAATTACGTTGGTTTTCTTTTTCTCCAGTTATTTCTCAGCACAAGGTTATTTCTCAATCTTTGGTGATGTTTGGAGGCCTTCCGCCAGGCATTTTTCAAAATTTAAGTCTTGAAAGATGGAATGGTATATATCTTTGGAAGTGTTTGAGAAAGGAATGGGTTCAGTGACTTTCCTCTGGTAATTTTGCAAATCTGAATTTTAGACGACCTTTAATAATGTTAGGAGGAGGGGGATTTGAAACATTTCCCCGGAATTATTACGAAATTGAATTTAAAATACGCAATTTTAGAGTAGACGTAGATAAAAAATGTTGGAGAGGTAATGGTGAAAAAAAAACAATCGCCCGCTCCTTGATAAATTTCTGGATCTGCCATTGGGCACCAAAATTATATGAAACTGGAAGCCAATACTTTTCGACACTGGAATAACTTGATACTTACGATGGAAAACCATATCTTTGAAGTAACTAGAGGTAATGAAAACACAATTTCATATTTTCATTTGTAACTGTTTCTCAATATTAAAAAAAGTTCATAAATTAAATGTGTTTATAATGATAGGACACCCTATTTTCTAGTTTTTAAATAAATTCAATGCATGGTGTTTAAAAACTGAATCACCCTAACTTGTGTTTCACATACTGTTTATCATTATACACATATATGATATAGATCCCTCCATTCGTATTTTTACTGTTAGTTGTATTTTATGTTTGTGTCTACATTTTTGGGATAGGGTGTAGGTTTTGTACATGCAAAAATTTTGCTTATTAGTAATTAAAACAATCTTCTAACTGTATTCTGAGTTTTACTAAAAGTTGTTTTTAACAAAAAATTAGCAGGAATAAGTACAACTTATGTATTTTTCCCACTTTGTATTTCCTAATTACAGATTTTTTCTTAAAGTTGTTTTCCACTGAGCTTTCAAAGAAAAAAATGAATGAAAAACTGCTCTTAATCACTTAATAATAAACAGTTGCAAAAACTTTTAATTTATTTTCCTTGTTTCAGAAAGTTTTATTCATTATAGAATAAATATATGAATTAAACGAAACTTACAGTCAAAATTTGTACCAAATTTGTATATTATGTTGCTGCATATAGCAAACAAAGCTAGTATCTATTTCACTAAGAATGATACTTTTTTTTGTTATGCCAAAGTTTGTTAATTTTTTAAATTTTAGTCAGTATTTTATAAATTTTGGTCAATAAAGTCAGTATTTTTGACTCTCCAAACAGTTTTACCTCCTGATTATTTATAAAGTGTGTGAATATAATGGGGACAGATAGAATTGTCAACGATTTGGAATGGGGGGGGGGTCATGACCCCCATGATCCTCCCCTTGTATCTGACACTGGTTCACACATACACTCTATAACAAAAAAATCGAGGAACCAAGAAGCAATCATTCAATTGCTTTGAAATTTTGTATGCATGAGTTTTTTTGACCAGATATGTAAATGATTAAAATTTGGTGTGTAATGAATGAATAGTTTGTTCTCCAGCACATCGAAACTGCGCATCCAGCAGATGTATATAAAGAGCTTTACTTCAACAGTTGTTAAAACTTTCGATCTGATTGCAATTCAGATTACCTTTCAACAACTTAAAAATGCCTTTCCACATGTATTGTGCTCTTTACGAGCAACTGTCAGTTTAAAAGAGGTATCATTGGAGTGAAAGAGGCCAGATCTCTCCCAACGAACATCTCTGGGATATGATGGGAATGCGATTGCATCTGCAAAGGAATGTTTATAATCTCGTCCGACAATGGGAGCGAATTTAGCCGGAAATACCGCAGCAGACCCTTCGGGAGCTTTAACAGTGTTTGCCACGCCGTGCTTCAGCTTGTATCTAGGCTAGAGGCGGGTCAATACCTTATTGAACTTGTTACTGTATCTCTGACATAAATTATTCAATTATTCTGAGAATTTAATCATTTACTATTCTGTAAATTGCCTTCCTATCTACCAATTTTCGTCTCAATCGGATCTCTCCTTCTTGGTGCGTCGATTTTTTTTGTTATAGAGTGTATAAACTTCCAAAATATATTATAGCAACAAGATTCAAAAATAAATATAATAAGAAATTGTAATTTTAATGGGTTTTTTTGTTTATAGTTAAATATAAAATATTTGTCATAAAAGCAAACATGATTTATTTTTTATTTTGCTTGCATCTTTTTCAAATATCTGTGTGTGCTTGTTTGTAAGACTGCATACCCATACAAGGAAAAACACAAATTGAGTGATTGCTGAAAAAGCATTATAACCTTTGCTAAAATGTCCTTCAGATGAAAATATTAAATATCCCTCCATACTTGCTTTATTTTATAATTAGAAGAAGGAATTGATCAACAAAAATCACAAATACAAAACTAACTCTTTCCAAATGTTGTGATTGAAAAAATGGCTCAAATATGTATGTAATGCCACATTTAATCTTGAATTTATTCTTTTTATTTGTGTAATGAGTATTTTACAATCTTCAAGCCATTTTTAAAACTGGATTTCCCCAGTGGCGAGATACATTGAAGCTTTATTTTGACAGCAAATATCATTGCTTCAAGCTCATTTATTGCAGTATTTTACTTTGGGAGCTGATAAAATTTGAGTGCCCCCCCCCCCCTTCGGTTTTTAAGGCCAAAAACGGGTTTTTATAGGACATGTCAAAAACTAGTCGATAACTCAAAAACCTGTCAAAAACATCCCAAATTGCTCATCTTACTACACATTAGTTCAGGATTTCTCAGCAAGAGTATGTTGAAACTGTTTTAGAAAAACCAACATAGCCTATGCTATTATATCTTAAATTTATCTCTAGTTTTGGATTGATCCATTCTGAACTAGGGCTCGAGCGATGGCACTTTTTGGCCGATGGGCCGATCCCGATTGCCGATTGTTTTCCTCCAAACAGCCAATGGCCAATGCCGTTGGCCGATGGCAAAAAAAAAAAAAAATCTGACGGAAATAAATTGATAAGATTGTCAGGGATTTAAAGGATCAATTATTCATTTCACTTTACTTCCTTTCTACGAATAAGGACTTGCAATCAAAAAAAAAATCAAATTTCTACCTAATTTCTATTTTACGATCACCCAATTTAAACTTCACATCCGTACACGCATATGTACCTAAGAACATATAGATGACCAAAATATCCATTTTGAACATCTCCTTAGTTAATTATCGCAAGTTCTCTTGTGATGTCTTCATACACGCAAACGTGCGTCACTCAGAAACGTTATGAAATAGTAAGTTGAAAACTCATACGTACGTAGTATGATCTAAAAGTTCGAGGACAAGCAATATAGAGCCTTACCCTGAATAGTTCACATTACCGAAGAACATCTATCTACAAAATATTCACCTTGAAAGACTGCACTTCTGCCAACGTTCGTATAGCTTTTAGAAGCATTCCTGGCAGCCATTTTTCGCAACCTCCTGTAAGGCCTCTTGCGCTGCCGCTTTAACTTCGTCGTGGGGAAGAAGGCGACTTTCATGTTGAGGATGCATGGTTTGATTGATCAATGCTCTGATATGATATACAAATAACATAACTTTTCGTCGGATTTAGCTCCGTGTGACTCTTACCTGTTCCCAGCAAAAAAAAATTTGCATGCATGCCGCTTTCTTCCATCAGAAGAACATAAAGCTGCATCAGAGTAGGTTGCAAAAAAGGCTTCCAGGAGTGTTTCCAAAAGTTATATGAACACTGGCAGAAGTACATAGTCCCTCGAGGTGAGCCTTCGAAGGTGGATGTGCTTCGGTTATGTGAACTATTCTGGGTAAAGTTTTATACAGCTTATCCCCGAAATTTTGGATCGTACTACATACAATCTATATAGGATGTGGTTGTGCTTCTTCTTCTTTTTTTTTTTTTTTTTGATAGTTGTATAATGGTAGAGAAAGAAAAACAGCTGGGAAAAAAAATGAAAGAAAGGAAAAAAGGAAGAAAAACAAAGACTGTTTTATAACCAACTGATTTGTTTTTTTTTTTCTTTTAATTGAACATATAACTAAGATTTCAGTAATATTGTAATAATGTATGAATTATGTACACTATACATAGTTAAAAAACTTTAAATTATTTGTCTAATCATTAAAAAAAATTTAAGAATAAAAATATGAAACAGTCCGCAAATTATGCAATTAAAGTGGAAAGATTGCACGTAGACCTTTTTTAGTCATGAAATTGAACGGTAAAGGTAAGAGATAAATCACAATATTAAATCATAATAGCAATATTTTTGTACTTACTTAAAATTTATGAATAGAAAAATTTGCATTTTTCATAAAAGCTATAACAGTGATATAATTTTTTCTAAAAAAAGAAATAGCCATGAAAAGAGTGAGGTTCTTAAAACGCAGCTACAATAAACAAACTCGATATTTACTGCAAGTTAATAATAACTAAATACATATACTACTTGATCTTATGTTCGCACACATAATATTGAACAATTTGATTGTTTAAAATCTTTTATGAAGCACTACAAACAAGTTCAAATTAAATTTTTCAATTTAACAACAATTTGAAATTTAAAAAATTACTTAATAGAAAATCCTTGAAACTTTTCTATAACATATTATTAAAAATATGATGAAAACAAAAATAACTCGTTCATTGATTTTATAAAAAGCCATGAAAATAGTTACTTACTATAGAAAATAATTGATCACTATAAATGATGCAAAAAAGATGGCGCATTACGAAATAAAGATGAAACAAGAATGAGAAATACGCAAAATGACATTTCTTGAGCAAAATAAATAATCGCTAAATATTTAAGAAATGCTTGAAACGACGAGGGAGGGGCGGGGTCACCCGCTGATTTTGGAGTAACTCACAACATTAAACTTCGTTCCCAACTTCGGCCTCATTAGTTCAGTACAGAACCGCTACCACCAACGCCTCGAAAGAGTTTCTGAGTCGACTTCAGCACTTCCGAAGAAAAAAAATTCAAAAGTCCGTTTGATTTCCGAATTATGTCGCCATTCAAAACGTCTTTAATCAATTTCTTACATTAATGCTCTAAATTCCTCCTAAACAATAGAGTAAGTTAAAAAACAAAATCTCAAATTTTATGAATGGTGTTAGTTTTAAACAACTCGGAAGTGCATTTAGAGTTTAATTTCAGAAATACAGGGAGGGGGAAGGGAGAGGCACGTAAGTATTCTAAAAGTTACCTTCGGTTCAACGGGAATCTAACAAAATGACACAGAAACCGGTTTCGCCTTTTCATATTTATTTCCACAGTCTCCAGTTCGGCAGTATACCCTCTATAACCAAAAAATTGACGCATCAAGAAGCAATCATCCGATTGCTTTGAAATTTTGTATGCATGATTGTTTTGACCAGATCTGCAAATGATTAAAATTTGGTGTCCAATAAATGAGCAGTTTGATCTCCAGCGCATCGAAACTGCGCATCCAGCAGATGTATATAAAAAGCAGTTCTTCAACAGTTGTTAAAACTTTCGGTTTGATTTCGATTCAGATTACCTTTCAACAACTTAAAAATGCCTCGCCGCATGGTTCGTGCTCATTACGAGCAAACTGTCAAAGTTTAAACGAGGTCATATCATTGGATTGAAAAAGAGGCCGGTTGGTCAAATCGGAGAATCGCTCGTCATTTGAGTCGAAGCGATGCGGCGATTCGAAGATGATGGCAAGGATGGGTGGAAAATGGCAGAGTTCCGCCTCAGGATGTTAGTGGTTGACCTGGGGTCACAACAAAATCATGATGACAGAGTGATTGTCCGACTAGCTGTCACAGCGCTTTCTTCATCTCTATGAACCATCAGACGTTCAACTCAAACACCAGTGTCCATCATGACCATTTATAGACGGTTGTGACAACGAAATCTACGCTCACGCCAACTGTTATGCCACTGACGCCTACACACTGCCGAGCCAGATTACAGTGGTGCATGGCTCGATCAGATTGGAATGGTGCCGACTGGGGATGTATAGTTTTTAGCGACGAATCCCGGTTCCAACTGTCTCATGACGATCATCGAAGACGTGTTTGGAAACATCCACCCAGGGCAGAGGAGGGCTCCTGGTTTCACTTTTGCACGCCACACTGGCCCTCAACAAGGCATTAAGGTCTGGGGTGCCATTTCCTTTGATAACTGGACCCCTTTGGTAGTAATTAGAGGTACACTTACTGCACAGTGGTACGTCGACATCGTCATAAGACCTGTTATGTTGCCGTTCCATTTGCAGTACCCTCGACTGGTTTTCAGCAGGACTATGCCAGATAACATACGGCATGCTGTCTGCAAGCTTGTCAAATTCTTCCGTGGTCTGCCAGATCGTCAGATCTCTCTCCCATCGAGCATCTCTGGGATATTTTGGGATGGCGATTGCATTTGGCAAAAAATGTTGAAAACCTCTTTTGACAATTGGAGCGAATTTGGCCGGAAATACCGCAGGGCAACCTCCAGGAGCATTATTGGTGTTTCCCATGTCGTGCTTAATCTTGTATGTATAGGCTAGAGGCGGGTCAATACCTTATTGAACTTGTTACTGTAACTCTGACATAAATTTGTTCTAAGAATTTAATCATTTACTATTCTATGCATTGTCTTCCTATCCACAAATTTTCATCTCAATCGAATCACTCCTTCTTGGTGCTTCAATTTTTTTTTTGTTATAGAGTGTATTACCAAATGATCATCAGTCTGAGACGCTATATTAGTTTTGTATTGAAATAAGTAGTTAATAGCCACAAAAAATGAGTTTTTAAGGTTTTTAGAACACCCGATCGAAAACAAAAAAGGAAGTGCATAACTGGAACGTACGCACACCCCACATGCAAAATTTTAACCTTCTTCAGTTTACCATTTTTGAGTTATGACTTATGAGAGATACATACGTACATCTAGCCGCAAGAAACAACGCAATAATTAACTTGTTTGGTACCTGAATGCAGTATTAAAAACTCTTTCAGGGGGTGGCTAAAATAGAAATTCATACCGAAGTTTAAGTAAACAATTTTATATGAAAACAATAACTCCCTATACTTTGCATTAAAAAGTTAAACAGCAAAGATCTTTTTTTCGAAAACATCGACCAATTCCATCGACGTTTTTAAGGCCGATTAGTAATTAAAACAATCTTCTAACTGTATTCTGAGTTTTACTAAAAGTTGTTTTTAACAAAAAATTAGCAGGAATAAGTACAACTTATGTATTTTTCCCACTTAGTATTTCCTAATTACAGATTTTTTCTTAAAGTTGTTTTCCACTGAGCTTTCAAAGAAAAAAATGAATGAAAAACTGCTCTTAATCACTTAATAATAAACAGTTGCAAAAACTTTTAATTTATTTTCCTTGTTTCAGAAAGTTTTATTCATTATAGAATAAATATATGAATTAAACGAAACTTACAGTCAAAATTTGTACCAAATTTGTATATTATGTTGCTGCATATAGCAAACAAAGCTAGTATCTATTTCACTAAGAATGATACTTTTTTTTGTTATGCCAAAGTTTGTTAATTTTTTAAATTTTAGTCAGTATTTTATAAATTTTGGTCAATAAAGTCAGTATTTTTGACTCTCCAAACAGTTTTACCTCCTGATTATTTATAAAGTGTGTGAATATAATGGGGACAGATAGAATTGTCAACAATTTGGAATGGGGGGGGGGTCATGACCCCCATGATCCTCCCCTTGTATCTGACACTGGTTCACACATACACTCTATAACAAAAAAATCGAGGAACCAAGAAGCAATCATCCAATTGCTTTGAAATTTTGTATGCATGAGTTTTTTTGACCAGATATGCAAATGATTAAAATTTGGTGTGTAATGAATGAATAGTTTGTTCTCCAGCACATCGAAACTGCGCATCCAGCAGATGTATATAAAGAGCTTTACTTCAACAGTTGTTAAAACTTTCGATCTGATTGCAATTCAGATTACCTTTCAACAACTTAAAAATGCCTTTCCACATGTATTGTGCTCTTTACGAGCAACTGTCAGTTTAAAAGAGGTATCATTGGAGTGAAAGAGGCCAGATCTCTCCCAACGAGCATCTCTGGGATATGATGGGAATGCGATTGCATCTGCAAAGGAATGTTTATAATCTCGTCCGACAATGGGAGCGAATTTAGCCGGAAATACCGCAGCAGACCCTTCGGGAGCTTTAACAGTGTTTGCCACGCCGTGCTTCAGCTTGTATCTAGGCTAGAGGCGGGTCAATACCTTATTGAACTTGTTACTGTATCTCTGACATAAATTATTCAATTATTCTGAGAATTTAATCATTTACTATTCTGTAAATTGCCTTCCTATCTACCAATTTTCGTCTCAATCGGATCTCTCCTTCTTGGTGCGTCGATTTTTTTTGTTATAGAGTGTATAAACTTCCAAAATATATTATAGCAACAAAATTCAAAAATAAATATAATAAGAAATTGTAATTTTAATGGGTTTTTTTTGTTTATAGTTAAATATAAAATATTTGTCATAAAAGCAAACATGCTTTATTTTTTATTTTGCTTGCATCTTTTTCAAATATCTGTGTGTGCTTGTTTGTAAGACTGCATACCCATACAAGGAAAAACACAAATTGAGTGATTGCTGAAAAAGCATTATAACCTTTGCTAAAATGTCCTTCAGATGAAAATATTAAATATCCCTCCATACTTGCTTTATTTTATAATTAGAAGAAGGAATTGATCAACAAAAATCACAATCCACCCAGGGCAGAGGAGGGCTCCTGGTTTCACTTTTGCACGCCACACTGGCCCTCAACAAGGCATTAAGGTCTGGGGTGCCATTTCCTTTGATAACTGGACCCCTTTGGTAGTAATTAGAGGTACACTTACTGCACAGTGGTACGTCGACATCGTCATAAGACCTGTTATGTTGCCGTTCCATTTGCAGTACCCTCGACTGGTTTTCAGCAGGACTATGCCAGATAACATACAGCATGCTGTCTGCAAGCTTGTCAAATTCTTCCGTGGTCTGCCAGATCGTCAGATCTCTCTCCCATCGAGCATCTCTGGGATATTTTGGGATGGCGATTGCATTTGGCAAAAAATGTTGAAAACCTCTTTTGACAATTGGAGCGAATTTGGCCGGAAATACCGCAGGGCAACCTCCAGGAGCATTATTGGTGTTTCCCATGTCGTGCTTAATCTTGTATGTATAGGCTAGAGGCGGGTCAATACCTTATTGAACTTGTTACTGTAACTCTGACATAAATTTGTTCTAAGAATTTAATCATTTACTATTCTATGCATTGTCTTCCTATCCACAAATTTTCATCTCAATCGAATCACTCCTTCTTGGTGCTTCAATTTTTTTTGTTATAGAGTGTATTACCAAATGATCATCAGTCTGAGACGCTATATTAGTTTTGTATTGAAATAAGTAGTTAATAGCCACAAAAAATGAGTTTTTAAGGTTTTTAGAACACCCGATCGAAAACAAAAAAGGAAGTGCATAACTGGAACGTACGCACACCCCACATGCAAAATTTTAACCTTCTTCAGTTTACCATTTTTGAGTTATGACTTATGAGATATACATACGTACATCTAGCCGCAAGAAACAACGCAATAATTAACTTGTTTGGTACCTGAATGCAGTATTAAAAACTCTTTCAGGGGGTGGCTAAAATAGAAATTCATACCGAAGTTTAAGTAAACAATTTTATATGAAAACAATAACTCCCTATACTTTGCATTAAAAAGTTAAACAGCAAAGATCTTTTTTTCGAAAACATCGACCAATTCCATCGACTTTTCGACGTTTTTAAGGCCGATGGGCCGATGTTTCCTGCAAGTTAGCATCGGCTGCCAATGCCGATGGCTAAATTGTTGAACCATCGGTGCTAATGCATCGGTCGAGTCCTATTCCGAACTGGAACTTAGAAAAAAACTTGGTTTGCAAAAATTATTTTGTTATTTAAGGAATAAACAGTTCTTATTATTATTTAATGTACTGCTTTTGATAATAATTTTTATTATTATTCTAATAGTGGCTCTTTTATTCTTCTCTCTCATTCTACAGATAAAAAGTTTGTTGAAACAACATAATGGTTATAATTTTTGATTGTACATTTTTTTTAAATCTAAAATAGGCAAAAGGTTAATTATGATAAAGGTTATTAAGGATATGCTTAGCGATAGGCATATTAAATGCAATTCTAAAATAATTTTATCAAAAATATTTCTTTTACAAGCCGTTTTTATACTTTTGATGCCTTCACTTTGAGGATTGCGATCTCTTTGCATCTGCTATGGGGTTCAGATTTTTTGAATTTTTGATGTTTCGTACGCTTTGTTAAGAGATAAACAAATAAAATCTTTTATTTCTGTTAAAATCACGGGATTTATTAATTTTAAAAGAAATTTCGTGCTCTTTAAGAGTGTCTTGGGCCAAAAATTTAAATGATGAACTCCTACTTGAATCATATATATTTTTTGTTATAAATTATTTTAAATACTATGCATATAACATTTCTATCATTTTTAGTATTATTTAACACAGTGAAGAATGGTAAATAAATTTTGACACTTGAGGAGTGCTCATCTCCCAGAGAACGATGCACCCCTCCCCCCCCAAACACTAGCAAAACATTCAATAATATTCTGAGTGAAAAAGAGGAAAACACTCAGCTTAAAGTTTCATTGATGCAGTACTTGCGCCATTAAAATTTTGAAATTTTGTTTTTACAAAAAAAAAAAAAATTTTTTTTGAAAATTGTTTGATTTTTCACAAAATTGATTTTTCACAAAAAATAGACCTTGTGAAAAATCCTGGACAGACCCCTGATATATGTCACACTAAATTACCTTCTTTTATTAGTTATTTTTATTATTTCCTTTTATTTTTTCTCAAATTTGAGCATTTATGCAGTTGCAATTACTTATAGTTTATGGTTTAAAACATAATACTAGAAAAGAATATTAAGTGTAAATTTCAGGGGGGATGTTTGTGCCAAATTTTTTTTAAAAAGAAATGCATAATTTTGTTACAGTTGCATATACATTGAAATCCCCTTACAATGAATACCAATACAACGAAATTTCCGTTTCAATGAAGTAAAATATCAGTCCTGATTTAATTTCTACTATGATGCTTGGATTTCGTTATAACAAAATTTCCGTTACAACGAACAAAATTTGGTCCCTTGAAGTTCATTGTAATGGGATTTCACTATCACATTTTCTTTTAGAGTTATTATATTGGTAAAATGGTTCCATAGATTAATACCTTGAGACGTACCGAGTAGCACTGTGGTCGAGTACTCAGTACTCGGCCGAGTTACCGAGTGCAGAGTACCAATTATATTTTAAGAAGAACCACAGGGAAACATGTGATTAATTTTGAACTCATTGGAATAGTAGTATAGACTTCCATGTCCATATGATGGTTTTTAAAACAAAATTTCATCTGGAATTTAATAATGCATCATTTAAAAAATTTTGCTTGAGTCAAAAATTTTACAAAAAAGTTATTTTTTTAAATTAGAAATAAGCAAATAAATAAAAGGTATGATTACTCAAGTTGAAATTAAAACAAATTATATCAACCTATTACAGTTCTAGTTGCCAAACATAAATAATTTTTAAAAGCAAATAAAAAGTTAAAAGCACAAATGTGCAGAAACCCTACAGATCCGTGTTTTTGCATTTCAGGAGACCTCTTTTTCAGTGCATAAAGTGTGAGCTAATGCATGTAAAGACATCCTACAAAAATGTCAGACTTTTGTCGGATGTCTTTAAATCTATAAGCTCACATTTTGTGCATTGAAAAAGGCTTTCCTTGTAACCCCAAAACACGTGTCTGCAGTGTTCCTGCATATTTCTGCTTTTAATGTTGCTTTATTTATTTTTATTTTTTAAGCAAAGATATTTTTATATTTCTTTTTTGTAGCCAAAATCCATTTAAGAAGATAAATATTTCATATTTTCTATACTTACCTTTTTTGTCCCATTTTAAATAAATAAGTTTTAACTTTGGTAACATTAAAATAAAGATTTACTCCGTTAAGGCATAACAAACTTCATTTTTCCCCAACTTTAAATTTGAATTGTAAATGATTGCAGTATATTATATGCTTGCACTTTTTTTTATTAATTAACTCTGTCTTGAACCAATATTCAATTTTTTTACAACTACTGGGTATTGGCCGTGTATCTGATCAAAATTTGGCCGAGTACCGAGTAGTTACCGAGTACTCGTTATGTCTCTATTAAAACCCACGCATTTTGGGTGCTTAGCAACTGCACTGGTATCCTTTTTATTCTGATTCAATTTTTTAGGTGTATTTAAAACACCTTTTTTTTTTCCTCTCAAGGAATAATTAAATAGCTGTGTTATGATCTTTCGTTAATATATGGAGATTATAGATTATACTAAATCCAATACTTTATATACTCCCACGGCTGGATTTAAGGGAGGGCTGGCAAGGCTACTGCCCTGGGGCTTCCACAACAAAGGGGCCCCCACAATAAAATTGTTACAAAATATCCTTCTCTTCACCGGTCGAAAATATAGGATATATACATATATATCAAAATATTCTGATATCTATCAAAGTATCAGATATTTTCGAAAATATGATGATCTTTTCGAACTCTGATTAGGGCCTCCACTCCTTCGTTGCCCCGGGGCCTCCACACTTACACATACGGCCCTGTATACTCCCATATAAGTTGAGAAATTTTGAACAAAAAATATGGTTTTTCCATTAGGGGTCAACTTATACGCAGAGCAAATATTTTTATATTATTTTTTTTAAACAATCCTGGAAGAAGAAAAAAACACACAAAAGCATGAATGATTTCCTAATTTTAGTTCAACCCTTTTCATGAGCGTCGCAGCCGGGGGAGTCCGAGGGGCCCAGACCCCCTCAATAATTAAGTTGGACCCCACAAAAGTTGGAATTCGTTAAGATAAAATCCATTAATTTGGGGGAACTTACAGCTGCTTTAATGCTAAAAAAGGACGATAATGCACAGTTACATAACACCTAATTTATTATGCAAAATGTTTAATTATAATGTAATTAAAACAAAATTAACTTCACTAGCATAAAAGGAAATCAAATGTCTATAATAAAAGCTTAGAAGCAAAGAATTGCTGCTGAAACGCTGCTAATTATAATCAAAAGTCTACCTCGCAACAGGTCCATCACTTCTAATTTTTACGGTGGGGGGTGGGAGGGGGGCAAAGGCCAAAGGGTATATACTCAATACAAATTATACCTGGAACAGCAGAAGAAGACCACCTCTTAAAACTGATATGTCGCCCCCTTCCCCTTCTTTTAGAAGTTGGCCCTCCAATTTCATTTTAATGATTAAAAAAAGAAAAATCTTCGCAGTCTTAAAAATGAACAAGTAGATGATAAATGAGCAAATACAATAAAAGTGAAAAAAAAAAAATATTTTCTTTTTTTTTTCTGAATGCAATCTTAAAATAGTATTTAGGAACGTCGAGATTCTCCATTATTAAATTACTTTTACCTGTGCGACCGAAATATGTTTTAAATAGAGGAAAAAAAAGCTGAAATATAGCGAGAGCTATTTAAAATATTGTAACGAATAATTACACCAGAAGTCCTAAGTGATAGAATGAAAGGGGAAAAAAAAGTAAATCCGAATTTTTTAAAGAGATTGAGGAAACATGATATTTAAAATAAAGTGAAAAAAAATATAGACCTAAAGTATAGTGCTTAGAAATAAGCACTACCTCTTTCTAAGCACTATACCTAAAGTATCAGTGTAAAGTATTACACACGTTCAAAATGTATAATACTTTACACACAGTGTTTTTACTGAAAGTACTGAAAGTGTAAAGTGTTTTTACTGAAACCGCAGACATATTTCAAATCCGGCTGGAAATGGAAAATTTCTGTACAGAAAACCAAAGCATTCAAATGGTTTTGGAAAAGAAACACTCTCCTCAAGCCTCTCATCCCTTCAGTTTACTTCATCAGAGGTGGCCTAAAATTGTGAGCTTGAAACTTGGATTTGAAAGCAAGGGAGAGTATTCAAATCCCATTCCTTCCCCTAAAGTCAGCAACGATAGCCTACAATTACGTATTTAGAATTTCAATCTCGAAAATCTTTCAGTAGAAAACCCCCACCGCAATCCCGGAGAAACACCGACTCCACCATATCCAAGATCGTCTTAACTTTCGTTTTCAAGGCTTCAACTTTGAAAATATTGCAGAGATCCCCTGAAATTTCCCTCCCACTAGTAGCAACTAACAGCGTCTAAAACTTCGTGTTTGAACCTCCACATTAGAAAACATTTTGAGGAAGAAGCCTTGAAACTCTTTTTCCCAACAACACACCATCGGAAGTCATCTAAATTCAACTTTTTCAGGACTTCAATTTCAAAAAACTGTTTCTTCCCAAACATGGCAAACAAAATCGTGTTTTTAAAACTTCAATGTCGAAAAAAAATACTTAGAGGGTCTCCGAATCTCTCTTCTGCCAAACATCACTAAATATCGTCTAAAACTGTTTATAGAACAATAATTTCGAAAAATTTCCGGGGGAGAAACCCTTGAACCCCCTTTCTGAGTCAATATTATTTAACTAAGCTCAAAATACACAAAAAAAAATTAAATCATGCTGTCTTGCATTAACACTTCATTAAAATATCTTTGAAAAAGTGAATAACACAGTTATATTTATCACAAAGCAATTTGAAATTAAAAGTGTTAAAGTTGGTTCCCCCCCCCCCAATAAATTTTATCTGACGACGCTAATGACCTTTTTAAGCAGATGCCAAAGAAGTAAATTCTTACATATTCTATTATGATTTTACATGGGCGGACTGAAATAAAGACGGCCGTGGTGGTCTGATTGGTAATACATTGGACTTGTGACAGAGGGTCCAGTGTTTTATCCTATCCGGTCAAAAATCTATTGTCTTCGTTAATGATGACTGGGAGATGTTAAACATTCTCATCGTCACAAAGTCTTCCAAGTGAAAAAATACCTCTGAGGATGCTGGACCAGGGATTGCTCAGCTTCTGGTCTGGATAAGTGCTGTCTTCAGGGTCCTATCCAACTGGTTAAACCACAAATAGTTGTTGGTATGGGGGACCCTAGAGTGAGAAGTGAAATAAAGACTAAATAATTACAGTAAACAGTCAATTACACGAAAAGTGCTGTATTCGCGAATTTTCCCGATAGTCGCTAATGAATGCTTATTTTTAAAAAAATAATGTTTTTATTGATATTAAATCATAATAAGTTAATTCATAATCATAATGAAGCAACTAGTAACAAAAATTGTATCGGCGAAATCGAACCCTTTACAGAAATCGTGATCAGAAGTTAAGAGGCTCCAGATTTTTTCAGAAAGTAGGGACTCTACTTATATGCAGGTTTTCCATTTTTTTCCCGATTTTCCTCCTAAAAGTCGGGGGGTTCGACTTATATGTAAGATCGACTAATACACAAGTATATACGGTAAATAATCATGAACATGCTACATACATAAAATAATATTAAAAGTGTCCTGATTTTTTTGTAATATTGTATCTAATTTTTGTTTTTCATATCTACTATGAGGTCTTCCGTAGCAACTTGCATATTTAATTACAGTTGAACCCCACTATAGCAAAGCAGGGATATAACAATCCCTTGGTTGTAGAAAACTGTTTAATTGGTCTCAATTGAACACCTATGTTTTAAATGTATTTTCAAATGTTTGTAATGAACCCTAAATGCTGTAGAATCAACTATAATGATGCAGAAATTTCTAAAATTTTCAATTTTCCATCATACTTGTCCCAGTTACATTCTTTACCAATTTCTCCTTAGGCAAACACCATCTTCTGCGGTAGTTGCCCCTTTTTTGCCAGAATACTCCAGTTCAAAATACACTCCTCACCTATTGTTTCTCTGGTAATACATACTGTATTGTGAAGTTCACACTGAGTATAACTAAATTGGTCACGCGAAAAGAAATTCTGTAGGGGATTAAGTTGAATTTATTCAGAAATTGGAAAGCAGCAAAAGTCTATTCTCAATTTGCATGGAATTTTTTGTTTCAAAATTTACTTACACCAAGTGACAAAATTGTAATTCTAAGGCATCTGAATATTTTGAGCAGTTTTTTTACGACAGAAACTAGGTAAACAAGTTGTAGATTTTTTAACAATAGTTGACAGAAAAATCTACAAAACGTACATAAAAGCTTGTAACTAAAAATAATATTTTCTTTCTTATGTTATTGATGAGTTGATTGTTATTGATAATGAAAAGATGACATTTCTATAATTTGTAAATTTCTGAATACAATAGTTAATATTAAAATTTTGCTTAAAATCCTTTTTACTAATAGAAATATCGTGTAATAAAAACATTCTAGTATCTTAATAAGCGTGGACTTATTTTCAAAAAATGAGGAGTACCAAACCCTCGGTTATAGCAACTTCCTAAGCCTGTCTGTTAAGAGTTCGTTATAACGGAGTTTGACTAGAATTTAATGATTTTTGGCATTTCTCTGTAATTGTATTTTTTTAAAAGGACATTTTGAATGAATTTTTGTGTATCTGTGCTCTGGAATATATTCTGTTCCCATTATTTTAATCTATTTGATCATTAAAAATATTATGTTTTTAGGACATATGATGCAGAAGCTGATTACAAAAGAATGAAGGCTCTTGGAATTTTGCCAGATTTTCCTGAAGTAGACTAATATTATTTACATGAAAAGGTTAATATTACTTATATGCTTTTCTAAATTTTTATATTATCTTCTGTAATTTTTTCTCAATCTAAATTTTAAAATCTTATTAGGTATTAATTTTATTGTTTAAAAAATTCTTCATTCAAGTGTTTTTTGATTACCTATAAAACAGAAACTTTTTTCCTTCACGATTTCTAACCTTTTGGCATGTTAGTTAGGATTGCCTAGAACATTCTGGAATGACCATAATTAATTTTTCTGAGAAACTGCAGTGTGGAAAATAAGTACAGTAGACTCTCAATTTTTGTACGGGGGTTACGTTCCGAGGAAATACCACGTAAATCAAAACCGCGTAAATTAAGGCTTAGTAGTAGTGTTAAAATGGGACTTAGGTTCCATAGATAAAAAAATCCTTCATTCTACTGATGACTTATTATATAATAAGTTTAATGTGTACTTATGTCGATACCTATGCACAACATGCATAAAAAGCACATAAATAAATTTAGTGTTTCTAAAAAAGAGCTGGTTATGATAGTCTTTTGGCGGCCATCAAGAATTTGGCCGCCAAAAAGCAGAGCATTTACGATCACTCGCCTCAGTTCTTATGGCGAGGTCTTTCACTATCAAATCAGAAAGATCATTTACTATTGTCAAGGAAAGGCTCAAAATTTTCAACGTGAACGTATCTGGTTGTGTTATTGATCTCAGTATCCTCGTTGATTTATTCCTCCTTTGTCACTCCTACAAGCTCTTCTTCCGGTTAGTTCTGAATTGTGTGAGTTAATAATTTTATTTCTGGAAAGCGCTCCGAAACCAATCTTAAAAAATGTCTCCAGTGGCTCGCGCTCGATTATTAACACGTCAAAATGCAGTTTATTACAGATAATATGCAATCTAAAGTGTTTAAATTTTGAAAGAAGGGAAAAGTTTGTTTGAATTTCCGCATCCACGTAAAATGAAAACTCTTTCTCGTAAAATAAAATAAAAGTCAAATCTTAAATTGTATATAATCAAAACCGCATAAAATAAACCCACATAAAACGAGGGTCTACTGTATTTCGTTTTTGAGGAGCAGTTTTACTACATGACTAAATAAGAAAACAAACAAGTTTTAAGAAATGTAATATTTAATGTGTGCATTTAAATCGTTTTCAACAATGACTTCAGTTACAAAATTTTATCTATTATCTTTTACAAAATAGAACTGGTGCAAGTGGGTGGTTCTACAAATACAGGAATATTTAGGGAATGAAAATTTAAAAAAAAATTAAATTTATAACATTAAAAAATTTAAATCATTTGCACTATGTTAAGTAATAAAAATAGTCATTGAATATCATAAAGTATGATGCTTCAACAAGTTGTTTTGTCATTCACATTTCAAAAATATTAAGTTTTTTTTTTAATCACAAAATTTGGATGCAGTTTATGATATTGTGGGTCTTTCATACATTTTAAATCTCAAACTGCGAGGCAATACCACTTATTTCCTGCACTGCAAAACTGTTAATCATTTTAAATTTTTCTTTACTAAGCAACTTGTGTCTACCCTGATCAGGGTGGCCACAGATTGGTAAAACCATGAATACCAGGAAATATCCGGGATTTGAACAATTCGTTTTCATAGCCTGGTCAGCTGTTTTTGCGTTTTGGAAATGTTCCTGTTTAATACTGCTCAAAAAAAAGTATCTTTCATCGGAGAATTTTATCATTCATGTGAAGGGAGGAGGGGGGGAACAAGAGCAAGAAAGTAAACAAGGGGGTGGGATCTTTTTGCTTAGGTTGTACGCTGCTCTCAGCTTGATTTGTTAGTTGTTGCAAAAGAGCAGGGATGATTGGGTTCTGGTTAAACACCGGAAGTTTGGTACTTTTTTGTGTGTAAATTCCGGAAATGTCTCCTTACTTTTTTATCTCTTTATCTTAGATTTTTTTTCCCTTACTCCAAATTTTTGATGATTGCGTCAATAATACTAATATTTATCATGCTGGATAGTCAGGTTTGGCAAGTTTCTGCTGAGGTGGCTAAAACCACTGGTAGAAACCGGTTAAAACCGGCATGGCAAAAACCACTTTCTGCCACATTTGTGGCAGAAACTGGCAAAAACTCACAAAATGAAAAATTAATTCTTTAAATACAACAGAAAATATGCATGGAAAAAATAATTAATTGTTAAGCACTGTAATTTTATTGCAAAATTATCGCAATTCAAAATCAAATGTTACATCGTTGGGACCCTGCAATTGCGTCTTCGAAAAGGTGGGTTCTAAAATCTAAACAGGTTCTCAATTTAATATGCACAAATGAGAAACTTAAGAATATTCTTTAAACAGAAGAACTAGCAGACAAAGCATCAAGAAGCAAACAATGTTTGTGAAACTTTCATCTATTGTATTACTGGTCCACCATGTAGTAACTGGGGTTGTGATAAAAATTTGACTAGAAAAATAAGTTTTGAGTAATGGGGCCAATTTGTTTTGCAAAGCTGTGACATTAGGTACAAAATTCTAGGCAAGTAAAATTCTGGCACTTTCTTCTTGAAGCACATGACATTATAATTTCAATCACAAACAATTTAGAGGAAGCATATAAATGAGCAAATTACAATCAGTAATGCCCGTTTAATTCTGTATGTCCCTCCTGTTTTCTAAGCTCTCCCGTATGATTTTTTATCCTTTGTTAAATTAATCCAAATACTATGAGCCTCTGTAATTGAAAAGTTCACTTTCTGAACTAAATCAAGAGCACTAGCATTGGATTTTATTTTTTTAAATGATGAAATGACGTTTAATTTTTTCGTTGACTTAAACAAATATCATTTGCTAATTACTTGAGTTATTAAAGACACTTTTAAGTTTTTGCCAGTTTCTGCCGCTTTTTAGCGATTATAACCAGTTTCTGCCACTGGCACGGCAAAAACTAGTTTCTGCCGGTAGAAAGCCAACCCTGTGGATAGTTGAAATGCAATTCTAAAATTATTTTACTGAAATGAATTTTTTTATTTGCTTTTATCATACTTTTTATAAAGTCATTTTGAAAAGCGCAATTTCTCAGCATGCGATATGAGAATCAACTTTTTCTCATTTTTGTCATACACTTTGTTCGAAGGCAAATAAATGAAATTTCTTTTAATTTTCCTTAAACTCAAAATTTTATAATTTTCAAGTGCAATTCTGTGTTCTTTATCAGTGTTAAAGTATTAAAAAGTTAAATGCTGAATTGCTGGTTTAATTTGATGTTTGCTTCAATTGTGTCCATAGTAAGTTTTTAGTATGTTTATCGTTGACCTTCAGAATGCAGTTTTAGCATAATTCTACTTAAATAAAACTTTAATGTTTGTTACCCTTTACTTAGGATTTTTAGTTTTTATTTATTTATTTATTGAAATTCTGTTTTTCATTGCCTAAGATGTGTTATTTTCATTCCAGGTTTCTTTTTCAAACCATTTGAAACCTTAGTTCTTCAGAAACAACTTATTCTATGATTTTTTTTTTGTATACTTTATGTAAACAACTGTCTGTAAGTAGTAAAATGATATTCAATTTGAAATAAAACTATTAAAAAATAAAAATTAAAAAACTTTTGTATGTTTATTTGTTCAAAATGCATTATTGTAAAGAATCCTTTTTTTTTAGTTCTCTATTCCTTTATGTAAAAAAAAAGCTAGCCTTTTGAAGGTTTAACAATTTAAACGAGCTGATGTGTGCATCACATGACTTCCTTTTACACCAATTTAATGCTATTTCCCTATTATTGCAATTTTAATGGGATTCTCTCTCTAACTCTTTAAATATCACTAGCAATGGCCACATTGAAAGCAGATTTAAAAAAAAAAAAAAAAAAAATCGCCAAATTTTTCGCCAAGTTGGCGACAAAACTTGGCAACCAAAAGACTGGAGATATATCGCCAAGTGACCGCCAAATTATAACACCACTTGAGTTTGCATCGAAATTAACAATGATTTCCCCCCAAAAAGGTGCAAAAGACCCCTTTAGAAACACCCGAATGCAACCAAAATAGGAGGTGCACAACTAGACCCCACTACGAGTCTATGTACCAAATTTCAACTTTCTAGAACATACCATTTTTGAGTTATGCGAGATACATACGCACATACACACATACGCACATACATACAGACGTCACGAGAAAAGTCGTTGTAATTACCTCGGTGATGGTCAAAATGGATATTTCGCGTGTCTATACATTCTTAGGCACTTTTCCGCATGTGGTCGAATCGAAAAAAAAACTCAACATTCATTTGGGGGTGAGCAAAATGGAAATTAAGGGCGATTTTTGAGTGAAAATTTTTTCGCGAATACAATACTTCCTTTTTTGTAAAAGGAAGTAAAAATGATTACTAATATGCTTGGGAACAAAACCCTGGGGTTCAACCCCTGGGTTGACATTTGAATGGACACAGTAGGAATTTGTTGAACCAATTTGGTATACAGCCGAATATTCAGTTTGAATTTTAACCTAAGATTTGGTATCTGGTATTTGGAAAATTTGATACTCGGTGCATCTCTATTAATCTCTAACACACATTTGTAAAAAAATTTTTTTTTTTTTTTTTTTGGAATTTTGCGACAGCAATTTGTAGTGCCTAAAAATGCACGCAGTCTTTGAGGTTTCAATCCTTTTGCATAGTGTAATTATTTCAATTAGTTTGGTAGTTACAAGTGGTTCAAATATACATGACCTTTAATCTGCTAATTTTATTTTTATTTCTATATTTTCTTTTTCTTTTTTACTATTATTAAATTATTGGTTTTTAATCTGTTCATTTTAATTCATTAATTCTTGCATTTTAAAATATTTGAATACATTTAATAATGTCCTAATATAGGTACTGTCGGCCCCGCTTAATTGAATGTCATTAGTTAAAAAAGATATTATTTGATTAAGCGAGATATTTGATAAAGCAGGGATTTTTTTGCAACCTTTCTAAATTGACAAAATATTTGTCTTAAAACTTGAATAACAATAAATCAATAACTATATAAAAGAAATGACAATGTTATTGGTAAAAAAAATGAAATAAACTTATAGTAAATAACGAAATAGTTTAATAATTTGTATATATTATATTTCATACGGAAATTATGAAAAAGTGACTAACAACTTGAATTATGAGACTTTTGTTTTGGCACTTTATTTCAGTACTTCATATGTTTTAAAAAATTCTGTAATAGTGAATTGCTTACTCAAGATCTTTTGGAACACTTATCCAACTCCTTTTCTTCTCTTTTGCCGAGTTTTACGTTTGATATTTATAACTTTTTAATATCGTCTGAAATGTGTATATTTCTTCTTGTTATTTAATTATCGACTGCATAATCTTTTTTTTTTTTTTTTACAGTGACTACGACAAATGCAATTTGATAGAATAGACAAAAAGGTTTTGATTCAAAATAAGTTCTTTCTCGCCCTTTGATGGCAAAAAATATTGTTTTATGTTTTTCGCATCAACAATTTTTCTTAACTCATTTCTAAATTATTGGAAAATTTTCTCAGCAAATATATTTGCGAAAGCTGATGAATATTATTCGATTATCCAAAGAAATTATTCAATTAAGTGGGGATCTTTCACATTGCATCTGTGGGGAAATATTTGGTTCCGGAAGGTTTTATTCACCTAAGTAAGTATTCGTTTATCTGCTACCCGATTAAGCAGGGCTGACAGTATCTATCTGTGCTCACTCTTTTTGAGTTTCGTTGAATTCAGCTTTTTCTTTCAAAGTGGCACTTTCATGCCAGTTATTTTCAAGAAAAGACGAGAATCGGACAGGAAAAAAAATATTTAATAATAAATAACATGCATATGATCACATACATGGAAAATATTGTAAAAAAACAAAGATGGAAGAAAAAGAATTTTGACTAAACAAATTAAATATTATGTATTTTTGTACAAATTTAGCCATTATGCGACAACTAATTTGCCTTATCTAAAATGTAAAACTATTTGTATCGTTTTATCAATAATGACTTTCATAGGTAAGTAATTTCTTTCATCAGTCATATTTAATGCAAGTAAATAAATAAATAGAAAAATAGGATAAGTAAATGCAATTGTCAGAAAATGGAATAAATATTACCATTAATTTGCACACATTTCAAAGTATTATTTTACATTAACATGACAAATAAGATCGATTTAAAAAATCGAAACAGAGTGAGACGGAATAAGATAAAAGTAATAAGTAATCAATGTATGAATTCACTTTAGGAAGTTGGGATAATTGGGGGGGGCTCATTATTTTTATAATTTTATTTGTATTAGAGACGTATCGAGTACTCGGTAACTACTCGGTACTCAGCCAATTTGCTGAGTACTCTGCACTCGACCAAATTTTGATCAGGTACTCGGCCAATACCAAGTAGTTGTAAAAAATTGAATATTGTTCAAAGCAGATTTTACATTTTATATAAAAGTGCAAGCATATAATGTACTGCAATTATTTAAGATTCAAATTTAAAAGTCAAATTCAAATTTTGAGAGTAATGATGCTTGTTATGCTTTAATGGAGTAAATCTTATATTTTAATGCCCCAAAGTTAATGAAACTTATTTATTAAAATTGGGGCAATAAAGTTAAGTACAGAAAATATGAAGTTTTTATGTTATTAAATGGCTTTTTGAAGCATAAAAATACCTTTTCTTAAAAAATAAAATAATGTTAAAAGCACAAATTGTGCAGGAGCACTGCAGGCATGTGTTTTGCATTACAAGGAATGCTTTATTTTCAATGCACAAAACGTGAGCTTATGGATTTAAAGACATCCAACAAAAGTTAGATTTTTTTTTTTTTAAATTCATTAGCTCACGTTTTATGCACTGAAAAAGATGTCCCTTATGACACAGAAACACGTGTCTGCAGTGCTCCTGCACATTTGTGCTTTTAACCTTGTTCCATTTGCTTTAAAAAGTTATTTACGTTTGCTGGACGAGAAGTATAGATGGATATAATTTGTTTTAATTCCAACTTGATCAATCCTACCTTTTATGTATTTGTTTATTTTTAATTTAAAAAATAACTTATTTGTAAAATTATTGACTTAAACAAAATCTTTTCAATAATGCATAATTAAATTTCAGCTGGAATTTTGTTTTAAAAACTAATCTTTGGACATGGAGGTCTATACTACTATTCAATGAGTACAAAATTCGTCACGTGTGCGTCGGTGGTTCTTCTTAAAACATAATTGGAACTCAGTACTTGGCCGAGTACTCCGTACTCTGCCAAAGTGTTACTCGGTATGTCTCTAATTTGTATTTTGTGATCATACTGAAAAGAAAACTGCTACTTATAACCTAATAATGAAAAATGAAATATTCTTAAATTAAATGCAATCATTTCTTAAAAAATCATCTCAATTCTTCATTGCGTTGCTTACACGCAATTTTTGTACATTTTGTAGAATGCTTTTAATTTTTTTAAAAATTTATTTAAAGTATAAAATGCTGTATTCTATTCTTTTACTTTACTTGAATAAAAACTTGGGACACTCATCCTTTTGATTTGAAAATAAATTGGTCTCTAGAACTTTCATCCATTGTAGCAAAGTTGTGAAAGGCAAGTTCTAAGTTATAGAGTAATAGTTTCAATCCCCCTTTTTTAAGAGAAAAAATCATTATAAATGTCTCTTCAAATAAAATTTCTTTCGTTAATGTAGAGAAGTGTCTCTTCGGCTTTAAAATAATCCAGGATTAAAGGATTATTGAAAAGGAAGATTATTAAATTCCTCCTGGAATTAAATACTCCTGGATATTTATTCCAGGAATTAAATACTCCTGGAAGATTATTAAATTCTTCCAGGAGTAAAGGAGGGGGAATCTCTTGAACTATGAATTATATGCGCTTGGTTTCTTATGAGATTTTCCAACACATGCATTATTCTCTGCCCTCACTATTCTCAAGAAATCTATACTAATATTATAAAGTGAGAGGGCGGATTTTTGTGTATTTATATGTTCGAGGTAATCTCTGGAACCACTGCACCTATTTGAAAAATTCCTTTATGAAAGGTGCTTTCTTACTGAGTAACATTGGCTATAATTTAAAAAAAAAATCCGAAAAGGAGTTCTTTTTTTGTTTCAATTTAGGCCCAAATTTCACGTAAATTGCTTATTGCTTATGAAAGGGGTGAAAAATTATTTGCACATATTAATATTATGTATCGTTGAAAAGGGTAGAATTTTCTGCATTCTAAAGAATTTCTTTCAATGCTCTAACTTAATTATGCCAGAAGTAATTTGTGTTTTTAGCTCGAACTTTTTTAGGCTTAGCTGAAATATAGGCACTACTTTCTTGATTAAATCTATCAATAAAAATGAAGGACCTGTCCCACAGTTTTCTTTTGAACAGCATTGGAAAAAGCGACATTTTTTGCTCCAGATCTCTCTTGACCTATAATCGAAAAAATTAGCTTCTATCTTCAAAAGAAAAAAGTTACAATCATTTTTAAATCAATTTCGAAATATGTCATTTTGATTCAAGTTGTCAACCATTTTATTTTCGCATTTCCACGGTTACTCTTTTTGAATCCATTGTTTATTTCCTTATTTTGCATTTAATTTCTCAAACTTATTTTATTTCATGTTTCCATGGTTACGCTTTTAAAATCCATCTTTTGCATTTTAATTTCTTAAAAGTATTTTAATATCTGTTGTCATTGTTTGGTTGGGTAATTTTGCATGATGTTTTTTTTCTTTTATTTAAGCCTGATTGTTGAATATATGTCACTTGACACAATTTTTATTCTCAAGGTAGAACGGGAAAAGCCGGGCAACGCAGCTCTCAATATATTAAGATTTGAAAGCTACTGTTAATGTGATTTTATACCTTTTTGTTTGTTTGGTGAAACATTTATTACTACCAAAGAAAAAACACCTGCTTCACTCGCAAAAGGGCTGGGTTCTGATATATTATTTGATGTTTTTTTTTTGGTTTATTTGGCGAAATATTTTAAATTGCAGTAAAAACCGCTTCACTTGCTAAATAGAGTTTTAAAGCAACTGTAAATCTAATTTGATAATTTGACGTAAAATTTTAAATTCCAAAGAAACTTATTTTTTTTTTTTTTTGAAAAGGTGTGTACGCATTTTATACAAAGAAAAAGGATCATTTCACATTAGAGGGGGAAACGGACTTACATTAGATTTTTAGCTTGGGCGTCGCTGTGCGGGTAACACTAGTACCTTATAAAGGCTTGCTATTGTAAATGCTACTTTAGGAGACCAAGCCCCAAGAATGTTTTCATCCTTCTTATAGTTTTCTACACAGATCATTTAGAAATTGATTAGAGGTGAAAAAGCTTACTGAGGCAAATCTTTTAATAATAGGGAACTTTTTTGATATTCTGTGAAAATAGGATTTCTGAAATAGTTTATTTCTAAAATCTTATTTTAAATTCATGTTGAGTTAGTCATATTTGACCTTACCTTAGAACCACAACAACTAAATGATGTTGGTCAGATTTTGACAAATTTAACTTATGATAGAAATCTATCCAGGAATTAGTAAACTTTTTGGTGCTACAACAACTATTTTGTGTTGTGCATTAGTATTGAGTAATATAAATCACATTTACCAATGTACTGAAGATTTTTATTGTTAGCTCTAAGCATAAACAAACTATACTTTATTTTCAGTAAGTTATCGCTCTATAGCCAGGGCTAAAGCAAAAATACATGAAATACACTGCCAGCGCAGTCATTCCAGCCGAGCCGAGTACTGCTTTACCTACAAGTTATATTACCTACCAGTTTGTTTGTCACTCTTGGCTTCCTTAAGAGGTTTTCCACCTCTAGCTCAGTCACTTCCTATGCCGGGCTGATGAGTGCTAATAAGCACGAAACTGAAGTCCTCGGCTTGAATGACTGAGCTGGTAGTGCATTTCATGTAAACTATACTTTAGTTCCCTGAAACACTTGATTAACTAATTTAAAATTTTGTGTGCACATTTCTATTGCAGCATAAAACAATCTGTTCAAGTGTACAAAATTTTTGTGAGCTCTGTGAAATATGACTAAATACTTTGTCATACCAACTTAACAGGTTAAGTGTCATGTTCTGCTAGTCGTAATTCTTTTACACTACATAGAAACTATCTTTGTCTTTTAACTTTTAAATAAAGTTTAGGATTCGATTTGTTTAGTCATTTTAGCAAAGCTTTTCCTGTGAGGGAATTTTTTTTTTTTTTTTTAATTTCTTTTGTAACCTTAGTGTCTTGCATAAGATCTCAGAAGCATAAAGTACTGAAGATCAGATATCTGCAACATCCTCTCTGGACACAATAACCAATTCCTCAAAAAAACTTATGTATAGAGACCAACAAATCTAGGGCGCCTGGTAATTAAAAAAAAACTTGATGACTAGTTCTTTCTGAACGAGAATCATTTAGAAGCTATGTTACACTGAATTTTTCTATAAACTCTTAAGAGATAGTTTTTTTTGGTGCCAAAATTTTTTTCCTGGCTCTTTTAAGATTTTACAATTTTTGACAGTCCTTGTGTATATAGATTGTAATTTTAAAAATTTGGGGAAGAAAGAAAGAAAACATACTTCAAAACTGTGTTAAGGAATAGAATCAACTACCAGTCATACAACTGGAAATTGCTCTAAAAGGTGAAAAATAAATTTATTCTTCACTACTTTTAAACCTTTTTCGAAGTTGGTACAAAAACTGGAGATAAAATCTTATACAACAAGAAAGCAATTACAAATATACATTTAGATGGACCCAGCTTCTTGCGGTTTGCATATTAGTATAGGTACAAATGTTTCAGTCATAATTTTGAGCAGATTTTAAAAATTCTGATTAAAATATAGTTAGGTATGACTTTATCTAGTCTTTGTGCCCAATTCAAAATATCGTCAGCACCATGCTAAATTAACAAATATGAAAAATCGCGTTTTTCAAATTCAATGTTTGCTGTGGTATTCAAAAAGGGCTACTGGTTATAACTACTTCAAATGATTATTTTTTTACTCTTAAACTTATCTATAAAAATTAAAATATCAAAAATAACTTAGCGCATTGAGGAAAAACAATTATATTCAGTGTTTTGCTCGCAAGAAAAGTGCAAATTTTCCCATTCGTTAGTTAAGCATGATATCATGTTTAAAAGTAGTAACAGTGGAGTTTTAAGAATGAAATCATTATAATTGTTTCTTTCTTTATTATTTTTTTAATGGCATCTTTTTATTCTACTGTTTTGACACCAAATTTATGCAAAGCTTTGTGCAGCTTTTTTTGAAAATCTCATCTTTTTAGGATCAGGATATTCTGGATTTTCTATGACTCCTTTTCCAAACTTCAGTTCTAAGAATTCTCTATAGTTATTTGGTGCTGTGGTTATGACACCAACAAATTTTATTTTATAGAGTGGTTTAAGATAATGTTCGGGAAATTCCATGTCTTGTTTGTGTGTAGGGAACCAAGTGTTTTTTGTCATAGTTCCATTTCGTGAATAGAATGGGAAGATGTCGACATGCAGATGATTTGCTTCACTAAATTGCACACGAATAAAATCTCCTTCTCTGGCTTTTTCCCATACGAATCCTTGTGTATCTATTATAGATTGTTCTAAAGAGTTTTTCAACCATTCACATTTTTTAATATCATCTTGATATATTCCAATGTCCACATCATAATCCCACGGAATAATGTCACCAGTCCGTACAGCTCCAAGTAAACTGCCACCTTCTAACCAATACCTTACCTCACATTTATTCAAAATACTAAATACATATCGAGCAGTTTGGCGTAAATTTTCTAAGCAACAAGGTGGAGTCCATCGACCCTCAAACAGATACTCTGGCATATCATTCAGTACAGTACCAAAGCATCGAGCAGTATTTTTTGTGCACCCATGCCATTCCACTTTAGATGCAGGATATATTATTTTCTTTATTCCAAAATCACCGTACAGCTTACTTTTTCGCTCTTTCTCTAAAACACTTTGTTTCCACTTTTTATGAGGATCCGTAAATAAATTTCTTCCCTTTTTAAAAGATAACTCTTGTATTACTTCAGTCTGTAAGAAGAAAGTAATATGTTACAAAAAATATAAATCATTATATTAAAAAAAAATAATTAAAATCTGTCACTTAAATATAGTTATTAATGAGTGTACAGCGGAAAATAATTTAACAACAAAGATAAAGCAAAAGTGATATTTTTAAGATTTTCCATGTGAGGAGAAGGGAGATTTCAACTGCATAAGGCATTAGCAAAACTTGCCTTTCAAACTGGGGGAGGGGTCTTTTTCTTAAATTTAATCAAGGCCTGTCTTAAGCTTAAGTACAAATGCAGGGGTGGGTTATGCAGGTCTCCCATAACCACTGAACTAGAAACTAGATGACACACTAAAATTATACTTTGTCTACATCACAGGCTGAGGATATATATATATATATATATATATATATATATATATATATATATATATATATATATATATAATCAACATAATAAAGCTTGAAATTGTGAAGTAAAGAGCAAGATGATGCATTTCTTGAACATATAATTTATGTTATTCAATCACATTTTTTAGTATTGTTTTTTTCTCTTTTTTTAGCTTGTTGAAAAATTATCAGCATTCTTTCTTTTTTTCTTAGTAAATACAAAGCATACATATTAAATCAAAAGTCTTGACAGTAGAGAATAATTGAGAAAACCAATTTCAAAAATCAGACTAACAAAATGATAATTGTACTTACAATGCAAAAATAAAATGATGTTGAAATATGAAACTGAAAATATCATTTCATATGCCTGAAAATGTTCATGATTTTTTTCTTTCTTGTTTTATTTATTTTTTAGCAAGCTCTGAAAATATGCCATGACATGTCCATGGGAGGTAAAAAATGTAGTGTTAAATCAAGTTATTAATAATTATAAATACAAATACAAAAGTGATGACCAGCAACAGGCTCTGGGCCCAGTTAGACTGGCCCTAGTCAATTTACAATCCCCAACTTATCAGGCTTAGGAATAAAAAATAATGCTGAATAAGCAGGAATACTGTCATGGTCTCTTTTGATTTGATAAAAATAGGGGTGATAAAGATAACGATTTGAGGGTACTTTTGTTTTTGTTTCAATCGGGACTCATTTGTTAGATGCGTTGGTTGACTGTTTTTCTTTTATTTCTTTTCTTTTTTTTTAAACATAACTTTATTCCTTATTGAATCTAGGAAAATAATATCACATTTATCAAAAATACTGTCGTAGTGCATTTTGTTTCAAATAGGTTTACAGCAGTTTTTTTGTTCCAATTCAATAAATAAATAAACACTAACTGCCACTTATAAAATCTCTGGATTATAAAATCAGCAGCTTTTTAAAATGAATGTGGAAGAACCAAATCATTGCATAACCAAACCATGTTAAAACCGTACTTTAATAGAATCAATCTCACCGTTACATAAAATAAAGGTTTTAGCTAGCATCTGCTTCTAAAAACTTTATTTTTACTGGAACTAGCCATATAAAGCATTGAAACCTAATAAAAAAAAATTTGGAGATTCTCTGAGGCACACCAAAAAAGGAAATGTTAAGAAATGTTTACACAGACCAAGTTCACTTCGCACTTGTGCAACAAAAATAAAACCTAAACTAACCATTTCTGTGCAAACACAAAGTGAAACTATAAACACAAACCAAAACTTTTCACTATTCCGCGCTCAAAGAAGACATCGAGGCACGCCTCCTTAACCCATCACCCCTTTTTCAAATCGAACCGCTTGTGGCTGCTTAGTTGTGACTTTCAAAGTAAGTAAAACAAGCAAGTAACGCGCCTGGCTAGAGATGAGCGTAAGATTCAGAGACTTCAGATGACGTCATTTGATAAACACGGAAGACAACTTGCATTCAATGACCGCTCACTCAACAAAGTGTGTAGAAACAAATTGCACAGTTGAACTTTAGTCGAACAACACTCTATGGCCAGAAACACGATAGGAAACAAAATGGCCTTTAGACGAGACTTGCGGAAAATGCGTCTGACGGTCGAAGGGGGATAGAAAGACTGTTTCTGCTCATAGGGTGCAATTGCAAGCAATAAAAAAAAAAAAAAATCCTGGATTTTCCGGTAGCATAGCTATTTTTCTTAAACAATAAGGTGTGGGGGGAGGGCATATTTAATGCTACTTTTTTTAATTAATTTCACTGTTAAAGGTATCATTCAGATACTTTTCAAGGATTTAATTATTTTAAAAAAAAAATCCTAAGACATTTCAAGAAAAGTGAGAAAGGTGACAAAAGTTGCAAAAAGTGACTAAAAGTAACCAAATTTTCAAAAGGTGACTGAAGGTGAGAAAGGTGACTGACTCCTCGGCCTGACATCATGACTACTTTGTGAGTGCAACATTCTAAATCACACTAACTTAGTTAAACACTTTAACTTCGCAATGATGTGATGAGAAAAATAAATGTGACGACCAGAAACAGGCTCTAAGCCCACTTAGGCTGGTCCTAGTCAGTTTATAAGTCCCCAATGAAGATCAATGGCCCTCTTAAAGCTATCCACCCCCTTGCTCATTAGCACCTCTTCTGGTTAGCTGTTCCAAGTGCCCACAACCCTCCTAAAGAAGTAATTTTTCCTTATTTCTAGGTTAGCCTGAGATTTGAATAGCTTAAAACAATGACCCCTAGTTCTGCTTTCTGCGCAATGATTTAACCCATTAACAACTTTCATTTTGGTGAATTTAAACAACTGAATCATGTCCCCTCCTACTCTTCTTTGCTCCCTTCTGTACATATTAAACCTTTTAAGTCTGTTATCATAGTCTAAATCTGAAAGTCCCCGTACTAGTCTAGTAATGCTTCTTTGAACCCTTTCCAATACAGAAATTTATTTCCTGAGATAAGGAGACCAAAACTGATCAGCATATTCCAAATGAGGGCTTACTCAACTCCTATATAAAGGCAGAACCTTCTTAGATTTGTTTGACATACATCTATTGGTAAACCCAAGCATTCTGTTGGCTTTGTTACTTGCAATGCTGTACTGTAGACTAAACTTGAAATCCTGATTTATTAAGATACCCAGATCAATATTGTTGACTGCCTAATAACGATAACTCGTACGCTTATTTCCATGACCTAAGTGTCACACTTGACATTTCCCTACATTAACTGCCATAGCCCACTTAGTAATAGAATCTAAATCCTCTTGAAGCTGTTTTACCTGTTCTTCATTTTCTACTATCCCCATAACTTTTACATCATCAGCAAAACAATTCATGCTTCCAGAAATATTCTTATTGATGACATTCATAAAAATAATAAACAAGAGAGGCCCTAAAACTGAACCCTGAAGAGCCCCGCTTAAAACATTACTCCATTACCACTCCTGCCAAATATAGAAGGGGAGTTCTAAAATATTTGACCACTGCTGTCTCTTCATGCTGACAGTCAGTTTTGGCTTTCTGGGTAAAAAAAGCATTTGAGTTGTATACTAGCTCAGTGGTCATCACCTTCCCTCTTAAAGCCATCAAAAATAGCCTAAAACCATATTATGAGGGATTCATTTTCCAAGAAATATCCTGAGGAAAAGCCCCCAGACCTATATTTGTGCCTGATTATTGCACTCATGAGTGCAGTCGAGTCCCGACTTACGCGAAGGATGCGTTCCAAGACACCTCACGTAAGTCGGAATTTCGCATTGTGGAACAAGGTATGTTTAGTAATTTTTTATAAGCATACCTATTTGTTTCAGATGTTTGTAAACACCTGTCATATTGTTTCAAACCATTTATTAACTATATATTGCAGTATCTTTTACGAATAACCGACTTTTTCTGTATTTTAGAAAAGGCGTTATTATTTGACATAAAATTCTGTAATTTAGCCAAAAATCAATGATTAATGGAGGAGAGAAACTTAAAATAAAGCAGTATGGTACTTACAGTATGTACACTACAGCATTATTATAGCACTTAACAGTATAGATATAGTAAATATATTTACAATTTAAAAAATGAAGAAGGTTTATGCAGCGCGATCAGAATGTTATCAGACTGTATTTCATCAACGTTCATATGCAAAATGAAAAAAAAAATTTAAGAATCAAAGCGGTTATTTGTATCAAAAGCAAAGCGTTGTTTAGGCTAATACAGTAGGTGAACTTCCACTTTCAGTGATGCTAAAGGGATGAAAGTATATTCACAAAACCAATATTTAGTGTCAACGAAGCCCATTCTAACTCTCCACCGTTCTTTTCCAAAACATTTCATGCTGCAAGCGAGTAATTTGTGTCCGCATTAAAAAATTCATTACTGATGAAAAATTTGCGTATAGCCATTTCGCGTAAGTCGGATCGCGTTGTAGCGGGATCCAACTGTATTCCAGTTGTTAAGCTCATATTTTAATAATGTCTCCTTCCAAAGCCAGAAGCTGGATCTGCCCTTGCTCAAGCTAAAGGAAATAGGATGTACTGCAAGTTCTAAGACTCATTAAAATTGTCTAAAAGTGCTATGACTGAACGAAATGATATTTGGTATGGATAAGCTTAAGCTTCTGCTGACGATTTTTTCTGCCTATGTATAGTTTTACCAGTTACCCACACAATGATGTAAGGTTGAGTACAGCTCGGTAGTCTGAAATTCAGGACCTTTGCTTTTTTAACCACAAAAAAAAAAAAAAAAATAATAATAAAGAGTCAAACTAGCCATATCCTCCTCCAAAATGTAACCATATATCCCTCAAAATTTCGTTCAGGCTACGCCACTGGTGCAGCTGGTAAAAGTGCTGACTCCAGAATACTTTCACTTTTCCTAAAAAGTTTCTAGGGGTGCTCAAACAGAGCTCTTGATTTTAGATTTTTTTTTTTCCATTTTAAGCACAAAATAAGATGTTGAAATTCTTTTTAAATTTTTGCTTGCTGCATTACATTGTAATAAAGTAGTTATTTATTTTTTTAAAAAGATAAAATAAAATTTCAAAAAACAAAACACAGGACATAAATGAATTTTAAGGAAAGTTAGTGCTTGCACAGCACATGCTCCTTACACAATCACTATTTACGTAAGATTCAGTACTTTTAAGAAAGATTTTATGACCATCAATTATGCAAGTCTAAACAGGAATAACCTTTAGACAAACATTGGAGGAATGTTAAGAATATAGAGTTTACATATTTCATTTGTTTGTGGACTTCAAGGCAGCCTATGAAAGCCGAGCTTCTAAAGGCCTTATGTACCTCAAAGCCAGGCTGACCTAAATTTAAAAAAAAATGGCAATTTTCAGGTTATTACTGCTTTATATGTAGAATCTTATTCCCCATTGAATCATCACAACGAAATTCTATAAAGGAAATTCCTTTATAATTAATCAAATCCCCATCCATTGAATGTACGAGACGAAAGTTTTTTCGTTCTCCTGCGAAGTAGCAACAATGTGAGTTTCGTTAGTCTGCCTTTGAGGTGCCAGTGCTAAAAGCGAAAGTTAGTGAAAAATATGGAAGACAAGTTTTGAGATTACAATGAGCCCGTTTTTTCAATGCAAAACGATGTAAGTAAATGGATGCAAAGTCATGCATTCCATTCAAAAGCTCAAATATTCTTATATTAAAATAGGGTTTCATGAAATCAGTAGTGAGAGAGAGGGGCTGCACTGGGTGACACTCGAATACAAATGTGACGACCAGTAACAGGCTGGTCCTAGTCAATTTATTAGTCCTCAAACTCAAAGAGGATTCATAGTTTATGAAAAATATGAATGCTTAAAATTCTGAAAATTTTTCACCAATATATCTTAAATTATATTTAATCTAACAAATTTAACAAAAATAGAGTGCTCAATATTGCAGGGGGAGGAAGATGTTACCATCTAGGACAAATTTTGCATAAAATGGATTTGCAGTTTATATTTGTTTCCCAAAGTTTAATAATGCCACAAAAATCGAACTGAGTTGTTTCTGAAAATTATATAAATTTGATATTTACATAAATCATTTATAAAGGTTTTTTTTGGGGGGGGGGGGAGGCGTGACACTACGAGTTACCGACCCGTGTAACATCTTTCTTGTAACACCAAAAAAATTTTGCAGTTTTTGTTACTACTTTGCTATTTAAATTTCGCTTTTTCTGGGAAGAGGCTATATGATAAACTTACTAGTTCATCAACATATCTTTCTTCTATAACTAAAAACACACGTGCAATTCTTACATGTTTTGGGAGAAATAAAGATCTGACTCTTCGCACCTTCATTGTTAAACCAGATCGGATTGACACACTGCCAATTAACATTAGTGTGAAAACATTAGAGATTAAAACGGCAGCAATCCCTGAACCGGTGTCTGTACATCGGAGCAGTATCGGCATTCATCGGTTTAGAGAAAAATTCTAAACCGGTTTAAGGATGCACGCCGATTTTGGCAAAGCATTAATGCATTGCCCAGCCCTACTGTATGTATTTTATTGATGTTAGTACGAAATAAAAGAGACACATAACAGAAATTCGCAAAAACGAACCACTTCAAAAATAATCGCGGAAACTAACTTTTTTCATACATGAATATGATTATTGTTCATTCTAAATTTTAAACATGATTATAAAATACATAAAAACTCATTTTCTTTCCTTGCAAATAGTGTATTTGCAAAAAAAATAAAAAACGGCAAAACCAAGATGAGCAAAACGTTCCTAATTTTTGGAGAAAAATCAGAAATTAATTTGAATGCGAGATTCCGTTTTTATTTCTTCACATTTTTAAAAGTCAGGGGATAGAGCCATAAGCAAATAGGTACTGTATATTTTTTTTTCTTTTTAATGAGTATTTTCTACTCTGATATATCGTCAATATCACGGAGTTGCTCCTCATTTCTATGTGCTGCGTTTATGGCAATGTGGCTTTTCTGAACATTTAAAATTTTTTTGACAGACTCTTACTCTTTTCGTTGTGTGGCAATTATACCGATGCAGTTATTGTACTCAGGATGCCTGATTAAAAGGGGGGGGGAGAAAGAGATATATGCAGGCATTTGATGCTAGGTGCTCCCCCCTCACTCTCTATTTCATGAACAATTTACGAATGAATATTTTTGTTGTATGGTGAGGATTGGGAGACAGGGCCGGATTTGGAAGTGTGGTGGCCCCGGGGCAACGAAGGAGTGGAGGCCCCTAATCAGGGTTCAAAAAGATCATCATATTTTCGAAAATATCTGATACTAATATTATCGATAATAATAATTATTTTTTTATGCAAGCATTCTTTATCAAAATACAAATAAAAAAAAATGTCAGGGAGAAAAAATGTAAAATTTGCTGACTCGTGAAAGTTAGGATATTTTGCAAAAATTTTATTGTGGGGGCCCCGGGGCAGTTGCCCCGACTGCTCTCCCCTAAATCCGGCTCTGTTGAGAGAAACTGCATGCCTTCCCTTTTATGCACAGAGAAACATTAGTAACAGATCTTTGTCTTTGATAAAAATGTTATGTTTACCATGCATGGATTTTTCCTTTTTTTTCCGTGACAAAAATTTTGGAACAAGAAGGAGGTAAAAAATCATCAAACCAATAAAAGAATATTTGTTTTTTTCTTTTTTTTTTGCTTGATTAAAATTAAAACTGGCTTGTCCTTTTGATTTCCCCCAGGGGGGGGGGGGGAGGCCAGAAAAGGATGTATACTGAATACAAATTTTATCTGAAAACATTAACGGCACAAATTTGTATAGTTAAGCATTAATTTTCCAAAGCCAGGGAGGGGAGAAATTCACCCCACTGACCCCCATAAATGACATGCCTGAAAGAAAAATTTATGTTGAATGCTAAATATACATAACTAATACAAACCCTTTAGTTTATTTATTTCATTAATTATTTAGTTTAATTTTTTTATTATAAATTTTATGTCCCATATTTAAGAACAAATTTATTTTAGTTCTGCATTTTCAGTCTTTTCCCCCTTTTTGTTTTTCCAATTCAAACATCTGCCCCTGTTTATGCAAGAATGCCTGTCAGCTGTTGATTATTTTTAACTAAAAGTAATTTAATATTTGCTTTGCTTTTTGTATCACAGTTTATGACAACAGGAGCTGAAAGTGTTAGTATTTTCAAATGATAAATGGATGCTCTCGAAGGAAGGTGTTCGTTTTTGACAAAACAAATCTTTTACAAAAATGGTTTTATTGCGATAGGTATATTGCATTTTTTCTTTCACACAAAATCTTTATTACTGTATTGTTGAAAGGTGTTTCTTTGGTTTTATTTTCATATTTTTGTAATTAATATCTTTGTTTCCACCAGTTTATTTTTCATACTGATGATTGTGAGCTTGTTTCTTTCGTTTTGTTTTTGCGACTCGGTCTTTCATTAAATCTCTTTAATACTTCAAAAGTACTGTTAGTTCATTTTTGGGACAGTTTTAAATCAAAAATAGTTAGTTTATTTTATGTTAGAAGTAAAATGTTCGCTAAATTTGTTTCCTCTTGACCTGTGTGCAGTCCTTTCTCTTCCTATTTTTTTAGGTGATTTTTTTCCTACTTTTTAAATTTCTGATTCCTTATTTCCTACTTCCCCCCCCCCTCCCCCAGAAACTCACTTTGAGGTCTGCGTATTTCTTACTACTATTTCTTTTAAATCTTCAGTGTGTATGACAATGAACATTGTTTTTTTTTTAAACTCATTTTTACAAAAAGAAAATACCTTTATTCTAAGCAATGTTGATTGGATAAATAAAGATACTTGAAGAGGTCTGGCGAACGGATACCCTAGCTGCAACAATAATGACTTTGTTACCAATAATACATGATCCCCTTCGAGTGCATTGCATTCAACTCTCTCACTTCTATGTCTATATTTTATCGTCCAATATCGAAGACTGATATTCAGATTCAGACAAATAGATGTTTCACCTTCAATGCGCCCTGCTATAATGTTTTTTGGTTTCTTATAATGAAGTTGAAGCATTTTCCTCACTTGACTTATGTTATGCAGTCTCACAGAATCTGGAAAAATAAAGATATGTTCCTTATCAATTGAATTTAAAGGTTGTTGCAATCCTATAGGTGTTAAAATGGAACCTTTTAAATTAACAATATGGACATTTTTAGAATTTCCCTGAAATGTCAGAGGTGGATATGGTATTTTGTCTGAAATAATTAAAATCTTCGCTCCGGGAATTACATCATGAATTGATTTTATGGTTTCGGTAATGTCATTATCAAAATATTCAAATTCTCGAATTACAAAAACAATTTTACTATAAAGATGTTCGTCTGTATCATTAACGGAATTACTTTCTTCCGCATGTTTCTCGCTGATGGCACGAATGTATGAAACATGCTTTTGTTCATTGGAGCAATCACATGTTGAATCCAACTGGTTCCACATAATAATACCAATTATGAAATTAACTAGGAAAGCGCTAATTAAAAATATTTTCCATGGTGATCTTCTCATCATAAAACACTTCACGATTGGCAAATGCAAATGTATAGTGTTCGTCTCTGAAAAAATAAAATTAATTTTCCAGTCATATTATATTAATACATGTTTAGATTTAAATTATTACTTGCTGTCAAAGTCAAACATGCTGTTAAAATGTCAACACAACAGCAGCATTGATTATTGATTGATGTTAAGAGATAAAGATTTATGGAGGAATGAAGCTTGAAAATAATGAGGAAGAACACAGTAGAAGAAATTTATGGTTGCGTTCGCTGAACCCAACCGGTGAGTAACCGATTACTAACCGCAGTGTTCTATCCTCAACTAGAGTCCCTATGAGCGTGTCGAACGCAAGCTTTATGGGAAGAAAAAACAGGCTAGGACTGTCATTATAAATATTTCGTTCAATATTGAGTTATGAAGAAGCAAGCATATTTTAAAACTTATTATTACGTCGCTACGGATCTTGCGAAAGTTTCGCATGTAACGCCAGTTACGACCGTCGTCTGAACGAAAGGGCCTTTCTTCATTAACGTACTCTTTTGACTTCTGCTATGTATAGGCCACCGAAGGAACTCGGCTATGAAATTTACTTCACATATTTGGCAATGTTGCTTTAGCTGTCTGGGCGGGAGGGAGAAAAGTTTCGGTTTAGTTTCACACTCTGACGCTCTACGGCTTTTGTTAGGCAAATGTTTACACTTGGTGCATATGTTGTAGCCGTTGTAGTTTAAGAGAAGTAACATATGCACAGTGGTGGCGCTAGGAAATCCCCGACAGGGTGGCAAACTTGCCCGACAGGGGGGCATAGCCAAATTTTACTTTGCAAGATTCCCCCCCCCCCAGAGCCTGATCATCCTGACATTGGACATGGGGGCGCATTTCTATTTCAGGAAATTCATTTTGTGCCTCCCCCCCCCATTTCAGTTTTTTTTTTATATGTTGAAGCAATAAAATATTTCGATACTTGCGTTTTTACACAACCGTACTAAATTTGGTGGTACCTCATATCACAATGTAATATATACATTTAAAAAGTAGAAGAGATATAGTAGTATACGATAAATATATAAATGTGGTTAAACTTTGCAGTAAACTGTAAATACCAAAATGATCTATCATATAACTTTTAATAGTAAATACAGACTGAATTTGGAGTGGTTTTCTGATTTGCAAAGGGATCACACTTTTAAGGCGAATTTTTAACAACAAATAGATTTTTTCCTTGTTTTGGCATTTGCAAAACTATCAATGATATCATTGTACTCTAGATTCTGAGTGAAATCATTATTTATTTTTAATTAACATGATAAATTAAGGGGATATTAGCCCCCCCCAGAAATCTAAGAGGAAGGGCCTATGCCCCACATGCCCCTGCGGTAATCAGGGTCTGCCCCCCCCCCTCCAATTCAAGTGATAAAGAAACTAATCATTCTTTGCTTCTAACACGAATTCCCTATAAAAATTAAAGGCAAAAAATAAAAAACTTAAAATAGATAAAATGAAATATGTAGGGAAAAAAATCAAATTTAAAATGAAAAACATGAAACTACGTTTTTGTGAGCAGGGTCATCGCGAGATCAATAAACTAGAATGTCTGAGAATCAGGAATTGACGAAAAGTCTGACTATGATGTAAAATCATTATAAATGTGTGCTCAACAGAATTTTATGCAGAGAAAGAAACTTAAGAACAGGAATTTAGTTGTGCTTGTAGAAATTAGGGGGGTCCGGGGGTTCTCCCCCGGAAATTTTTCGAAATTGTAGTTCTGAAAACGCAATTTTAGATGATCTTCGGTAATTTCATGGAGAGAAGGATTTGGGTGCTCACCCCCAAAGAATTTTAAGAAATTGAAGTCGAATAAACGAACTTTTAGTCGATCTGTAATGGTATTTTATAGAGAGTGAGAGTCGAGGTGCACCCCCGAAAAAGTTTTAAAATTAAAGTATCGAAAACACAATTTTAGGTCATGTTTGGCAACGTTAGGGTGATGGGGTTAGTGACCAATTAAGATACTGAGGGTTCCCCCCCTTCCGTAATCAAACCTTATAAACACACAAATTTACGGAGGGAAACTCCAGGGCTCAAGGTTATAGCGGTGCTCATCAACTAGCTCAAAATATTTATTGAGGAGCTGAGAAACCCGCATCTTAAGCAAACAAAAGAAGAGCAACTAATATTAAGTTAAAAAATTCAAAAGAAACTTGAGCCCGATACCTAGCTTTATATTAAGATGAACCTCGCGAGTCAGAACATGTATAAAATTAAATTTATTTATATTTTCTTTCATTATGTTATTTTTCCGGGATAACTTGAGAAAGCATGGAAAAGGGAAAACGATTACAACTACTAAGTTTTGCTAGCGCAAAAGCAGAATCAAGAGAAAAAATTGAAAATCTTTTGAAGAGCCTATTTTGCTAAAACCCATTATAAGTATTTTATTTGATAACAAATAGAAACTGGAAATGGGTAAAAATTTTGCGCTAAAAAAATTGGAAAAGGTGCAAATTTTTACGATTTTTAATTAATTTGTATGGTAATAAAAGGTCTAAATCGATTAGGCCTAGCTGGTGGTGGATGGAACCGGCGGGCAACCGGGCTAATTAGATAAATAATCATAATAGTTTCATAGGGATCGCAAACATATTTCATTCCTAGATTTTTAAATATCATCGTACAAATCACAGCTATTTGGAGGAAAATGTGTGGGCCGCCTAAGCATGTTTGAAATAGAAAATAAAAGTTAAAAATGTAGTGAGCGAGATTTAAATTATTGAAATGAATAGTCACACCAGCAGTTCTAAGCAAGACTACGGAGTCGGAAGAAAAATGACCGACTCCGACTTCGGGAAAGAGCCTTCGACTCTGATTCTACAAGAACTGGCATGGTTGCAGATTTTAAGGGAAAATGATCGACTGCGACTGTTGAATTTTTAAACCTTCGACTCCTGACTCCGACTTTACCTCAAAATCAGTCCGACTTCAACTCCTCTCCGTTGGTTCTAAGTTTTTGAAATGTACTAAACAAAAGTAATGTGTGTGTGTGTGTTTTGTGTAATCCAAAAAAAAAAAAAACCGAAACTTGATAATATGATCGGCACTATGCTAAACTCGGTACAAACGAAGGTGAAAAATCGCGAATCTCGTTTTTCAAATTCAATGGTTTGCCGTAGTACTCAAAAAGGGCTATTACTACTGTACACTCCCCATTATCCGCGGAATTAGTGGCCCAAATACCGCGGATAACGGAAGTCGCGGATAATGCGAAAAAGGTTTAAAACCAGAGGTAAAGAAGACAGAAATTATCTTTTGCTTGCGAATGATTGTATTGTAAATAAAACGTGAAACGTTTAAAAGAGATGCGGCAACATTAAAAAATATTTGTATTTCAAGCTCTACAGAACTAAAATAAACTAAAATTTAAATCATGAGTAGGAACTTTCCGTCAACCTAAAACATTCAACAGCCCAGAAGTGAAAACAGTGGCCACAACAAAAAAGACCACCCCTGTCAGAGAATTCCCAGAAGACCTGTAGGCGTTTTCCTAACCTTTCTCAATCGGAACAGATGATAAGGATAATGTCGTACGCTCCTTAGGGGATAAACTAGGGGTCTTCAGTAAACACATGTGTTTTACCGAAATCAGCTGAACGCTTTCCCTTGAGGCACGTGCATACCGACTTTCACGTTTTTTGAGAAGGAGCACTTGTTGTGGGAAAGGGAAAAAAAATCTGGGACGAATTGATTTCAGATCCGCGTTTTTGAAGAACAAAATTTTTCAACTATTTCTTTTTCTTTTTCCGAGACTTTCGCGGATAATCCGCTCGTGGATAATCGAGAGTTTACTGTACTTCAAACAATAAGATTTACACTTAATGTTATTTATAAAAATCAAAACATTGAAAATAACTAAAGCGTCTGGTGGACAAAAATATTGTTTCGGCTCTCCTGAAAAGAGCCAATTTTCACGTTCGGTAGTTCAGCATAGTGCCGACGATATTACGCCATAAACAAACTTATTAAGTATCAAAGTGATTAACATTAATTGCACTAGTTTCTTTTGTGTAAGGTTTTTCTTTTTTTAAAATTAACTATATACCTAACTTGTTTATTTTTCAAAGTTTTTGTAGCATTCATAATTAGAAAATGCAAAACCATTAGTTTCAAACTTTTTATTGAACATGCCAGTTGAAATAGTTCATAATTTCAAATTTTAAGTTTTAATTCACTTCCCAGACTAAGGGGGGAAATTTTAAATTCAAAGTCTTACCCCAAAATTTATCTACATAGACCATTTTTGCAGATCTACGGAGTCGGAGGGAAAATGGCCGACTCCAACTCAGGGCCGGATTTAGACTTAACGGGGCCCTAAGCTATTTTAGGTATGGGGCCCCTTTTGCAGTTTTAACAACGTTTCTCTCGGTGGTGTAAGAGAGGCATTTTTTTTTTCCTTTACTATGTCTGTCTCTTTCATCTGATACATACAGCAATACTTTAATTTTTGATGATCGTGTTTTAATGTGTTTTCCCTGATGTCCTGTGTTGGACTGACCTTAAGAGGGGAAATGTTATCAAGAAAGTCACACATGACTCCGCTTTAAGTGGAGTACAAAATATTCCCAATTGTAGGGGGTCCGGGGATTTCTTTCCCGGAGGAAATTTTGAAAAACAGATATAAAATTCCGCATTTTGAAGCCTTTTATAAGGTGTAGTTGGAACTACAAAAATATCAGGACAGAAATAGGCAAACAAAACTTTTTTTTAAGTTATAACACTCTTTCAAAAATTAAGATAATACACAGTAAAAATTGTTTTTGATTCGAAAAACCAATGACAGCAGTCGACAGAGAGAAACAGCGCGGGAAACGAAAAGACAACGCATACGTTTTCGTGCTCACATTGGCTTTCGATACAATTAGTTTTTAATCACCCCTCTAATTCACTGACAAACAATTCAACTCCGACTCCTTTACCTTAAAATCAGTTCGACTCCAGCTCTCACTCCGACCCCGCAATCACTGGGAGTGTTACAGGCATTGAGGGAAAATGACTCCGACTCTTGGAATTTTCAACCTACAAATGCCGACTCAGACTCCTTGTCTCGAAAATCTGTCCGACTCCGACTGCGCAACACTGCTTTTTTACACTATTTTAGTACTTGAAAAAAAGCATATTAAAAAAAAAAAGAATATAGCTTGCAAAAAAAAAAAAAAAAAAAGAAAAGAAAACTTAAGCAAGATTAAGTCTGGTATCAGTCTGTAAGTTGGTTTGATCGATCTCGAAGGAGCAATGTTGACTTTTGAATTGGACTTGGTCCGATCAAATGATTACAGCGCTCTGGGCTAAGCGCAGCTTTTACTTTAAGTTAGAAACATGTGTTTCGACTACAAAATAACATCTGAAGAAAAAAATAAATTTGGAAGCAAAATGTATGTTTTCAATTGCTTTTAACATATGACTTATTTATGTATTTAATTTTGCCTTTTCCAAAAGGTTCGCCCCTCCCCCTCCCCCAAACATGTTTCTCAAAAAGAACCCAAACCCGATGCATTATCAACCCGACGTTTAATAATCCAATGATTGTTTTAGTTGTGCCAAGCCCGAATGTTTAGTAAATCATTCTCCATTCCCAACAAAACTATTATGCAGCCTACAAACAAGATCAATATCAGTTTTTGAGAAAAATGTATTTAAAATGTTAAAAATTTATTTGCTTTTATTATATTAGTCCAAAGAATTTTTTTCCTGCATTTAGCATTTGCCGATAAGACATCATTGCACTAAAAAATTAAAACATTAAATCTACTTTAGTACACTTCCTTGTATGAGGTAAAAGGATCGTTTACTCATCGATATGTTTTGTTGCAGAATAATAAAAAATAATCAGAAAAGTTGTAAATATAACTATAGTAATAACTTACTTGTAACTTCTCTTCTGAGTGAATATAAAGTACTTTAAATCGCATCAATGAGTGCGGTCTGCGTCTGCGCACTTGACATGCCGATAAAGAGCTGTTTAGCGAATGTAATAGGAAAGCAAAAATCTCCGAAGCATGTTTTTTCTCCGATGACAACCCCCCCCCCCTCTCGTCTCGTCCTGGCTATTGTCATTCGGTACGTATTTGTCTCGTAACCCGATGACGACGCCTTAGGTCTGACCAGTAATCACCACTACATTCTGCAGGGACGGGGATGGTACTCTTTTAGTCTAAGTGGACACCCTGAGGTCAAAACCAGCTCATCCACACCCTGCATCGACAAACAGAAATTTCAAGGATCAAAACACACCATTTCCCCCGAAGCAATAGCTATATTTTGTCACCATCTGGACGACGTTATACGGACTCGGGCTAACCTTGCCTCAAAGGGGATTGATTTTTTGCTTCCTTTTATATATATATATATACAAATATATAAGATACTTCTACTTTTTTCTACTAATTTTTTTTTCCGAGTTCATATATGAGAAAATTATATCATTTACGATAAACGCCAAAGCAAACAGATTCCCCGACGAAATACTAAATTTTCCCCGACGGGGGGGCAAGACGCTTCCGACGAGGGGGCAATTGCCCCCCCTGCCCCGCCCTTGGAGCCACGTCTGCATATGCAGCTCGCTAAACATTGTTAAGGGCTATCTTTGATTGAGTGCTGAACGATTTTAAACTTGTTTTTTAACATTATGTCACATTTAAACAAGAAATCAATTGTTTTGTTGTTTTTGTTCAATGCCTTATCGTTTTCTCACTGTTTGGATCCTATTACAGCAGCTGCTTTGGGTGGTGCTGTAATTTCTGCTGGTTATGCGTCTTATTATTTCATCAATTGCAAATACAACGAATGTTGTAACGACGATTGGATCAAGTTTAACTATGACGGTAAGATTCTGTGTCTGTTTAACTTACCCCTTTTTTACTGTATCTTAAGTATTAACCCTTAACAGGAGGTGCGGTCTCACTGACCGCTCATAAGTTCGTCCGATCACCGCTATTTCATTTTCTGTCCGATTGAATAGTTTTTCCCAATAGCTTTTTGTTTTGTGACCTTGAACACCCCCCTTGCTTATCAGTCTTTAGGTAAGTGCATCTGGTTCAAATTTCATTGCATTCTTTAGAAGCGGTCTGTGAGACCGCACCTCCTCTTCAATGTTACACTTCGGTTGTAGTAGACATGGCTCTTAACGTTAGAACCGTGAATATATGGTCATTTATCTTATCCGCGTTATGCGGAAGAGATGCAAAATATTCTCTGATGAGGTTGAGAATTATTTGAAATGTTTACAAACGTTACGCAATGATGTTCCAGGGAGGCTGAATTATTCCGCGAAATTCGACGCAAAATACTAATAGTTAAAGTGCTGTTAAAATTTTTCCCTAACAAGATCTAATCAATTTTCTGGTACTGAAATGTTCTGTATGTGTTAGAGAGCTAAATTGAAATCATTAATACATAATAGATTGATTTTTATTACTAGTAGTTATTTACAGCAGCATATGATTTTTTCGAAAAATCTTAAGACTCTAGCAAAATTTCCATGGAAAAGGTGTATTTTGATTAAAAATTCAAAAATATTTTTCCCCCATGCTAATAAGAGTTCAAAGATCATCTAAGGGAAATTACAGCAATGTATCTTGATTACACGATTTTTAAAAAATTCGTAAATAGAGCGATCTCTGAGACCTCACATCCCCTGTTACGGCCTACTTTTTCACCTCCCCTGTTACGGGTTAAACCCAGGGCCTGCTTACTGAATATAAGCCGTGGCCTTGAACTCCTGTTGTTTAGGGGTCCTCAAATGGCTTAAATTGGTTTAATCAATGCTTTTAAAACTAAATAACAGTCAACCAAGTCATTGGTGAGGAAATGTGCAGCTTCTGTTAGTTCGAAGACCGAAGCACCAAGGGTGGAAGACTCTTGGCTCCTTCGCCTACTGAAATTTAGCTGTGCACAATGGAAGGGTAAATCCATTAGGAAAGGGGTGGGTGGCCCTACCAGGAGAAAACTCCCGGCGTTCATCATCCATTCTGCCCAGGATCACCCTCCCACCACAATGAGGCAAACAGTGGGACTTTGGAGAGTAAAAATGAATTAATTGCGATAGACCTTGGACTAAAAGAGCTAATCTTTCTGAGGAGGATTATGGTAACTAATGGATCTTGTCTGACAGCCGTAGTTCTCTCCACCATCTTAGTAATTGGCTTCTTGTTGGCGACAAGACCAGCAAATCCATCCTACTTAAGTTAATGCTCATTTCTCTTAATCATGATGTTCATTTGCAATGGATACCCTCTCATGTGAACATCCACAGGAACAAAATGGCCGATAACCTTGCTAAGGAGGGTTGCAGGATTCCAACAACTACAGCATTCACACTTACCTTTATGGAGTTATACTCCCGAGAAAAATGAAAAATCTTGAGGGGACTAGACCCTCCCCCCCCCCTACCCATTATTGGAACAAGGGATCAAAACCGTGTTGGTCAATTGGCCTCCTGCGCGACAGCGCAATAGACGTACCTGGACAGTTCTCTCAAGATTTGCTAGTGGTCCCAGTAGCAGAAACCTAGCCAATCTGCAACACTATTTTGGGCAGTTGAAAATAATCTGCAGCATTATTATTAGTTTTATTTTTAAGTTTTCATAAAATACAGTAAAGTCCCTTGGAAAGGTCAAGACTTGGAAATTTTGCAACTGGCCAGTGGCCACTAGACCCGAAAAACTTAAATGTCGGCTATAATACGCATTAAATTTTTTTGGGAATAGGAGAATACGCATTAAATGACACCCCCCCCCCCCCAAAAAAGTGCCGCCCGGAACTGCCCTCCCCCTCCGCCCCTCCCTAGCTACGCCACTGACTTAAGCAAGTAATAGGCTCGCCTGTCACTGCGTATGACAAAAACATGGCGCCTACGTGAAAAATTCATGCTTATAAAGAGATTTTTGAATTTGTTGCATCAAAATCCTTAAAAACTACAATTTAGATGAAATAGTTAGTTTTTTGCACATTAGCCTCTAAAGCAATGAAGATAAGATAATATTCTAGAGATAAAATTTTGCATTTTCAAGACAATAATTAAGAATTATCAAAAAAAAAGGCACATTTTACATAATTTTCAATAGTTTCATTGCAATAAACCAGGGTTGGCTTTCTGCTGGCAGAAACTAGTTTTTGCCATGCCAGTGGCAGAAACTGATTATAACCGGTAAAAACCGGCAGAAACTGGCAAAAACATAAAAGTGTCTTTAATAAGTTAAGTAATTAGTAAATGATATTTATTTTAGTAAACTAAAAAATTAAACATCATTTCATCATTTAAAAAAATAAAATCCAATGCTAGTGCCCTTGATTTAGTTCAGAAAGGGAACTTTTTAATTGCAGAAGCTCGTAGTATTTGGATTAATTTAACAAAGGATAAAAAATCATACGGGGGTGCTTAGGAAAGAGGAGTGACATACAGAAGTAAACGGGCATTACTGATTGTAATTTGCTCACTTATATGCTTCCTCTAAATTGTTTGTGATTGAAATTATCATGTCACGTGCTTCAAGAAGAAAGTGCCAGAATTTTACTTGCCTAGAATTTTGTACCTAATATCATAGCTTTGCAAAACAAATTGGCCCCATTTCTCAAAACTTATTTTTCTAGTCAAATTTTTACCACAAGCCCAGTTACTACATGGTGGACCAGTTATACAATAGATGAAAGTTTCACGAACATTGCTTGCTCTTGTAGTCCAGGATCTGAAGGGGGTTGAGCATGCATGGAAAGGCTGACGCAATATTATTTCTGATTATTGTTACAGGCACGATGGTGATTATGAAACCACATGTCGTCGCCCCCCTGGGTGGTCGACAACCGCGGGGGAGGGGGGAAAGCAGTGGGGGAGCCGTTTGTTAAAACACTCATAACTCGCGAACTATTTGAGATAAAACACTGAAAAAAGTGGCAATCGACGCAACAGAACAAGGCCTTTATAAAAGCTAAATATGATTATGGACCTATCTTTGTTGGTTTCTGAGTAAAATTTCATTTTTCGCAAACAAGCAAAATTTTTGAATAAAATGGGCAAAACAAACTTTTTTTGACCAAAATAAATTCTAAATCAAAATTGTTTGATTTTTTTTTTCAAATAAAGTTCTAAATATCATTATTCAGTTTGTTAAAACTATTTAAGTACTGTTAACGCGTTGACAAACAAAATGACAGTAGCAAGCCCGAACACTATTCATAGTATAGTTCAGGATCTGAAGGGGGGTTTTTGAGCATGCATGGAAGACCTGATGCAAAATTATTTCTGATTATTGTTACAGGCACTATAGTGATTATGAAAACACATGTCCTCCCCCCCCCCTCGGCGGTCGAAATCCCCGAGAGGGGGGAAGCAGCAGGGGGACGCCGTTTACTAAAACACTCATAACTCGCGAACCGTAGGAGGTAAAGCACTAAAAATGTGGCAAAAGATGCAACAGAACAAGGGATTGAAAAACCTAAATATGTTTATAGCTCTATCTTTGTTGGTTTATAAGTAAAATTCCTTTTTTAGCAGCCATGCAAAAATTTTGAATAAAATACGAAAAGCTTTTTTTCCAAAGATAAGTTCTTTTTTAAAGTTATTTAACCGTTTAGGGAATCAATAAAATCTGAAACTACATCATTCAGTTTGTTTAAAACTACTTAATTATTACCAACGTGATCGTTAAAAAGCGAAATAGAAAATGCAAGCACTGCCTAAGTTAGCGCTTTGAATAAAACGGCAGTATGCTAAGGGGAAAAAAAAATAGCCTTATTACCCCTTAAATAGCCCCGGGCATTTCAGAGAAATTTATTACATGACTCTCAGATTTTAAATAATATTCATTTTCGTTTTCAGAGTTACCAGACACCAGAAGCTGATTGGATGCAGGAACGGATATGCTACTTATTACATACTCTGAAATGTACTTTTAAAGGTTCTTTTTATTTTCAAGAATGGCTATGACACGAAACCACTGGTTTGGTACTTAGTGATTTTTTTTTATTAGCGAAGGAGACTTTCCTGAACTTCTGGTTTTTAAGTTATGAAAACGACAGTGAGATATACCGATCGTGTTTAAGGTCCACTCGTGTAGTTTGACTATTGGAGAGAAAATTTTATTATTTTTTATTTGGAAACCTGCAAAATCTTTGCTGCATTTGAAAGTAGTGTTTGGGACATTATGAACCAGAGTCATTCCATCGATAATTTGAACTTTATTCTTAAAATAGGGTGCTTCTTCTAGAGTTTTGCTGCAAGAAGTATCATTTTCAATTACATACACGAAATCGGACCTCTCGCTTTGCTTCAGTGAACCATTCTGATGAACCTAACCTAGCATTGGCTTATTGTATGGGAATGATTTTTACATGTACTAATATCACTTTTGAGCTAACGTTTCCCAGGTTAAATGTGTTTTTTTTTTTTTTTTTTTGGTTTTCTTTTGCTATTTTGCAATCGCTATTGAAGACATTGCCATTGCAGGACTTCTCTGGATAAGAGGCTATTCACATTTTCTTTAACGTTCCACTGAAATTTTGATGCTGCTTATGTGGCAATAGCCTCGCTCACTATGTTTTATAACTCAGGTGTAAAATCTTGCAAAAGGGTTATCCTGATAGTTTATTCTTTCCGTAATTACTTCGTACTTGCAAGCTTGCATGTTTTAATTTTTTAAAAAGTGCTATTATGACCCATACTAAGCAGCTATAATGCGCTAAAGGTTAAATAATTAAGTAATTACTTAACTGGGGCATTGTTTTGATAATATTACGAAATAAAACCGCCAAAACAGGAGAGCCACAAAATTTACTTTGGTTTATGTCGAGTCTTCAAGGTACATTCCGCAAACTTTTCTTTTCTTTTTTTTTTTTTTTTGTGAATTACCGCAAATGCTTTCTGAGCTTGCTTTTATTTCACTTTTCAATGCTTTGATAATAATTGAGTAATTTTAAACAAACTGGATAATGATATTTCAGATTTTATTGGTTCCCTAAACAGTTAAATAATTTTGATAATGTGAAAAAAAAATGCATATTTTATTCAAAATTTTTGCTTGTTTGCAAAAAATAGAATTTTACTCAGAAACTAACAAAGATATGATCATAATCATATTTAGCATTTATGAAGCCCTTGTTTTGTTGCGTCGATTGCCACTTTTTTCAGTGTTTTATTTCAAATAGTTCGCGAGTTTTGAGCGTTTTAGCAAACGGCTCCCTCCACTCCTTCCCCCCCCCCCCCCCCCGGGGTTGTCGACCACCCAGGGAGGCGACGGCATGTGGTTTCATTATCACTATAGTGCCTGTAACGTTAATCAGAAATAGTTTCGCGTCAGGTCTTCCATGCATGCTCAAAACCCCCCTTTAGATCCTGAACTTTACTGCAAATCGTGTTCGAGCTTGCTACTGTCATTTTGTTTTTCAACGCGTTAACAGTACTTAAATAAGTTTTAACAAACTGAATAATGATATTTAGAACTTTATTTAAAAAAAAATCAAGCAATTTTGATTTGGAATTTATTTTGGTCAAAAAAAGTTTGTTTTGCGCATTTTATTCAAAAATTTTGCTTGTTTGCAAAAAATGGAATTTTACTCAGAAACCAACAAAGATAGGTCCATAATCATATTTAGCTTTTATGAAGGCCTTGTTCTGTTGCGTCGAATGCCACTTTTTTCAGTGTTTTATCTCAACTAGTTCGCGAGTTATGAGTGTTTTAGCAAACGGCTCTGCCACTGCTTTCCCCCCTCCCCCGGGGTTGTCGACCACCCAGGAGGGCGACGACATGTGGTTTCATAATCAGCATCGTGCCTGGAACCATAATCAGAAATAATATTGCGTCAGCCTTTCCATGCATGCTCAACCCCCTTCAGATCCCGGTCTATTGATGCATTGTCTGCTAGCTCTTCTGTTTCGAGAATATTTTATAGTTTCTCATTTGTGCACATTAAATTGAGAACCTGTTTAGTTTTTTGAAACCACCTTTTCGAAGAGGCAATTGCAGGGTCCCAACAATGTAACATTTGATTTTGAATTCTGATAATTTTGTAATAAAATTACAGTGCTTTGGTTAACAATTAATTATTTTTTCTATGTATTTTCTGTTGTAGATCAAGAATTAATTTTTCATTTTGTGAGTTTTTGCCAGTTTCTGCCGCAAATGTGGCAGAAAGTGGTTTTTGCCATGCCGGTTTTAACCAGTTTCTACCAGTGGTTTTAACCGCCTTGGCAGTAACTCAAAAACCCTGCAATAAACGGTTTGTGGTCAAAATGTCGCAGGCCCAAAATTTCGCTGGTCCAAAATGTCGTCAGTCCAAGAATTAGCCGGTTCAAAATTCACTCGTTCAATTGGTACAAAAAATGTAAATGAACAAAAATGCTGTTTAGCGTCAAATTTGCGAATAAATAGTAACTGCCTTTAATGAATATCTCCATTAAAAAAAAGGCTGGACTAAATGAATTTCTTGATAAATTCCAAAAAATTCTCCCGTTTTGATTCGTAACTCTCGGCTGTTATTCAGTAGGACTCGACCGATGCATCGCTGCCGATGGTTCAACAATTTAGCCATCGGCATCGGCGGCCGATGCTAACTTGCAGGAAACATCGGCCCATCGGCCTTAAAAACATCGAAAAGCCGATGGAATTGGCCGATGTTTTCGAAAAAAAAGGACCTTTGCTGTTTTTACTTTTAATGCAAAGTCAAGGGAGTTATAGTTTTCATATAAAATTGTTTACTTAAATTTTTTTATGAATTTCTATTTTAGTCATCCGTGAAAGAGATTTTAATACTGCATTCAGTTACCAAACAAGTTAATCATTGCGTTGTTTTTTTTGCGGCTGGATGTACGTATGTATCTCTCATAAGTCCTAACTCAAAAATGGTAAGCTGTAGAAGATTAAAATTTTCGCATGGTGGATGTGCGTACGTTCCAGTTGTGCACTTCCCTTTTTGTTTTCAATCGGGTGTTCTAAAAAGCCTATTTACTCATTTTTTGTGGTTATTAATTACTTATTTCAATGCAAAACTAATATAGCGTCTCAGACTGGGCCATCATTTGTTGAAATATTGCTGGATTGGAGACCAACTTGGAAACAAATATGAGATGGCGAAAATGTTTTTGTGTCATTTTGTTAGATTCCTGTTGAACCGACGATAATTTTTAATTTTTCGATATTTGTAATATGAATCACAGTAATGCAGCTTTTTCTGTATCGCTTAGGCGGAGTTACAAGTTAGGGGCCCGTCGAAATACGTTTTGGGGCCCTATTTCTCTATCATGGAAGTTGAAAAACATTTATCATAAGCATTTTTGTAACTCCTTCGGTGCTCCTACGGTTATGGGGCCTCTCGTGCAATTGCAACATTTGCTATATTTTAAATCCCCCACTGCACGTCTAAACAAACTCGAGTGCAAGTTTTAAATGGGTTTTTCTGCTCATTGTTTATGATTATTTTGAACACAATTTTTTACGAGTATTTTTTGTATTTCCGAAAACACTTGCGAGCCTCTTCCCCTTCCTTCTATTTCAGAAATTAAACTTTAGTTGTACTTCCGAGTTGCTTAAAACTAACACCATTCTTAAAATTAGAGTTTTTTTTTTCAAACTTTATCTATTGTTTAGGAAAAGTTTAGAACATTAATGTAAGAAATTGATTAAAGACGTTTTGAATAGGACATAATTCGGAAATCAAAGAGTCTTCTGAATTTTTTCTTCGGAAGTGTTGTAGTAGGTTCAGAAACCCTTCCGACGCGTTGGTGGTATTGGTTCTGTACTAAAAAATGTGGCCAAAGTTTGTGTGTGGGGCCGATGTTTAATGTTGCGAGTTTCTCCAAAATCAGAGGGTGACTCTGTTGGGCTAAATGCCTTTATTTTTGTTTCTTGAAGGATTTCACCAATATTGTTAAAAAAAAATCATTTTGTGACTTACCTTTTGCCATTCCGGGGAAAGACCTTGCGCGGGAAATCCCATCCACCTGCCACCGACACTCAAATGTCCGAGTTTGAATCGGAAGTGTTCGGAAAAATATGTGGCACGCTATGATTGGTTGCCGTCATTCGGCAGACGTCGGTAAACTTCCGACAGAGCACATGTCGATCACATGAGGAAACCATGTTGAGGTGTTAAGTGCTGAATGTCAAATTAAATAAGAATTGTGCAACCTGCAAGCTGTGTGTTTTCCGAGTTGTGTTGTTCTTGCAATATGCAAATAATGTAACGTCACATTGTTACGAGCAGGGTCGAATCTGGCTATAAATACGCAGACCGGCCATAGCTCGATTGCACTGCTACTTTTCTTTTACTTGTCTCCTCGTCTTGTGTTGTTGGTGTTTGTAAATGTGTTCGTCCATGTCATCATAAGTTTTTTGCTACTGGCCTCTCAGGTGAGGTCTGATCTTTTCTGAATGATTCACTGCTGATGTCTTCAGTTTGGAAAGCGCGTGCTGCTATAACGTCTATAAAAGTGAAAAGTTATAATTAAATCTATGTGGGTCGTTTGGTTTCCGAGGAAAAGGATTGTGTCCATCTTCGATATTTTTCCCTGATGTGGGTCGTTTGGTCTCCGAGGAAAGAGGATCGTGTCCATCTTCGATATTTTTTCCTGATATGGTGAACTTTGCTCATAAGGCGTGAACTGACCAGACTGCAATTCTGGTGGAGATTGCGATGCCGTCCATCTACCTGTGAGGACTCACTATGGAACAACAACAGGACTTTTTGATACCTGCATGGACTTATTGTAAGATCTTTTAATATAATTTAATTTTTCTTCGGAGGACCAAATTATTGTATTGTAATCATTTTTAATATATGTTAAATAAATGTTTTTCAGTGTAAAGAATGATTCATGTTTTATTTTCTTCGGGCAGACCACTCCCTCAAATTTTCAGTTGGAAATGAGTTGCCTAATTTTCAGCTTAGCTGTAGGCTATTAACCTCAAATTATATCCAACAAGTGGTAGCAGAGTCGTGTGGTTGACCTGCCCGGAGAGAATTGAATCATTTTTTTATTATGGAAAAAGATTATAGAAATGTTGAGAAGTTGGGCTCCCATAATTGGGCTACCTGGTCCAAAGATATAAAAATGGTGCTCATAGAAAGGGATTTATGGGAGATTACCCAAAAGAAACCAGAAGGGGAATTAACTAGTGCTGACAGAAAAAGATGTGGCCAAGCTTTAGCCATCATCTATTTAAACTTAGAAAAGGACATAAAAAGGTTAATTGATAATTTAGAAGATCCTAGTGAAGCTTGGAAAGCCCTTAAGGCAAATTTTGAACCCCCATCTTTGGCCAGAGGAGCCGCACTATAGGAATCCTACTTCTCTTGCAAAATGCAAGAAGGTGAAACGGTGGGATTATTCGCTGCAAGGTTGGGGGGAATTTTTAACCAATTAGTCAAAAATGGATATATTATGGAAGAAAAACTCAGAACTTTTCAATTGATACGGCATTTACCTCCAAATTTCAGCAGTATTGTTCAAGCCATCTACAGATGGGAAGAAGGGAGATTTACCTTCTCAAAAGTAAAAGACGAACTACTGGCTGAGGAAGGCAGGATTAGGTATTTGGCCGAAGAGCCTAATGTAGAAAATTCGGCAATGTTTTCAAAACCCGGAAACTCCGGAATGGCAAATGGTAGGAGTAAATTTCTTGCTAAAAATAAAGTTTGTTACATTTGTAAAAAGAAAGGGCATATTGCGTCGAGGTGTTGGAGCCGTAATAAAGTAAAACAGGATAAGAATTTAAAATTCAAAACCAAAGAAGACCCTCAGGCAGGAATGTTTTGTTCAGTAAATGAAAACGAAATTTCTGCAAATACTACCTACCCAAAATGTGAGGATACATGGCTATTGGATAGCGGCAGTACATCTCATTTTTGTCGAGATAAGTCATTGTTTGCCGAGCTAGAGCCTGTACAAAACACACAAATGGAGGTAGCTGTAGGAAACATGAAGAGCCAAGTAGAGGGCATTGGGAAAGTAATCTTTAAAATTGAATCAGATGGAAAATTAGTTACCATCACCTTCAATAATGTTTTCTATGCTCCAACACTGCGACGCAACCTAATTTCTGGTTCTTGTATAGACAGACAGGGCTATAAGCTCAAATGGTTGCCCGGAAAGATCTGTGTTTTTAATCAAGAAAATGTTAAATTATTTACAGCAAATTTAATAAATAAACTTTATCATGTTAAACCAAATTTTTATATTGATTGTGAAAATGTTAATTATACAAAAGTTTTTAAGACCAAGGACCCGTCTGAAGGGGCCAATATGGTCAGTGTTGATATGGAAAAATGGCATAGGAGATTTTGCCATATAAATATGGAAAGTATCACCAAAACGAGTAAACTTGGTGCAGTCCAGGGACTAGAGATTAAGAAGGGTTAAAAACCCAATTGTGACCCTTGTCAATTGGGAAAAATGAGGAAGTGCTCGTTTAAATCTATGCCAGAAAGACCTACTAACTCTGCACTTCAATTGCTCTACATGGACCTGATGGGACCCCTTCAGACCGAGTCCTTGGGGGGGAAGAAATATATTTTTATAATCATAGATGATTTCTCAAGAAAGTCATATGTTTTCTTTTTAAGAGCAAAAAGTGAGGCATTTAATGTTTTTGTAAATTTTCAAAAAAGGACTAAAAGATTCCTGAACTCAAAAATTTTGGCTATCCGTTCCGATAATGGAACAGAATTTGTTAACAAAGATTTTGAGAACTATCTCACCAATCAGGGAATAAAGATAGAGCGGACCAACTCCTACACCCCGCAAATGAACGGGGTAGTAGAAAGATACAATTTAGCCATAATGAATGGTGTGAGGTCTATGCTCAATGATTCTGGATTGGGGGATGAGTTTTGGGCTGAAGCCGCTCTTTGTTTTAATTATGTGAGGAATCGGACAGTAATAGGAAATATGGACAAGACCCCTTTTGAGCTGTTTTCTGGGCGTAAACCTTTAGTGAGGCACCTACGTATTTTTGGGTGTACTGCCTATGTAGGTCAGCCTAAGTCTAAACTAAAAAAGTTAGATATGAGGGCTACCAAGGGGATCATGGTCGGATACGCCTTACGTACCAAAGGGTACAGAATCTGGGATCCTGAAACCAGAACAGTCACAGAAACTATTAACGTAAAGTTCAATGAAAATGAACAATGGGGGGGAATTAAAAGTCCAGAATAAAAATGAGAGAAAATTTAACTTTATCAGGCCTATAAGTGAAGTTCAACTTGAACAGGAAATCCAGGAGAGCGTTGAGCAAACTCCCTGTGAAAAAATTAAATGGGTTAGAGAAGCCAAAAAGAGAAAGACCGGGGACAGAACTGATATTTATTATACAATTGCCGGTAAAAATAAAGTAAGATTAAATTCACTAAAACAGGTTTTAAAATATTGTAGTGAAAATAAAATAGAGTATAAACCAAAACTTTTTTACTTTTCATCTAAGAATCCAACAGTAGGGGAAATCTGTGATGAGAGTTCAGGAGAAAGTGAAGAAGCAAGTTTAGTAGAAATTTCTATACCGAATTCGTATAGGCAATGTATCGCTACCCCCGAGGTGGACAACTGGAAACTGGCCATGGAGTCTGAATTAGATGTCATTAACCAAAGAGAGGTGTGGGACCTTGTACCCCCACCAGAGGGGAAACCAATTTTGGGAAACAGGTGGGTCTACGACCTCAAGGTAAATGACAGGGGTGAAATTGTAAGATACAAGGCCAGATTGGTTGTAAGGGGGGACCGTCAGTCAATTGAGTCATATTCTGAAGTTTTTAGCCCAGTAATTGAGTTTTCACTTGTGAGAGTTTTCTTTTCTATTTTTATATGTCTTTTAAAATGGTGTCACTCACAAATTGATGTAAAAAATGCTTACCTGTATGCTGATTTAGAGGAACAAATCTACATGAGACAACCAGAGGGTTTTGTCAGTAAAAGCCACCCTAATTTTGTCTGTAAATTGAAGAAGTCTCTCTATGGACTACACCAGTCCGGAAGAAACTGGTTCTTAGAAATAGACAGTGTTCTTCGTGGTTTTGGTTTTCAAAAATTAAAAGGATGTAATTGTGTATATCATAGAGAGAAAAATACTTTTCTTCTTATTTATGTAGATGATATAATAATTCTAGCAAAAAATGAAAATTTAATTAAAAAGGTAATTAATGAAATTAAAAGTATGTATGATATTAAAGAAATGGGGAAAACCAGAAAGCTACTGGGGATTGAATTTGTGGAAGATAAAAATAATCTTTTCATTCACCAAAGCTCTTACATTTTGAAGGTCTTGGGGTTATTCTCTGATTACTATGTGCCAAATTCAACCCTCCCAATCTCAAAGGGTACGGTTTTGTCGAAAGACGACTGCCCGAAAACTGAGGAAGAAAAAAGGGAAGCAGAAAAGCTCCCATACAGAAATTTGTTGGGTTGTATGGCATACATAGCGGGAAAGACCCGGCCTGACATTTCTTATGTGGTGAACATTTTTTCCCAATTTCAAGCAAATCCCGGAAGAAAGCATTGGGATTTTCTATTAAGATTGCTAGGATATTTAAAGTATACAATATCATACAAACTAAATTTAATCTCAATCAGTAGTGTAGATCTACGGGGATTTTCCGACTCCGATTACGCCGCTAATCGGGAGGATAGAGTCTCAATAGGAGGATCAATTTTGTGTATTGATCGGGTCCCAATTAATTGGAGGACATTTAAACATAAATGTGTTGCGTTATCCACAATGGAAGCAGAATATATTTCACTTGGTGAAACTGCAAAAGAAATGGTCTGGCTGAAGAGGATAATTACAGAAATAAGTGAATTAAATATTGAAAACCTCCAGCTTAGGGATACAGTTATTTATTGTGATAACACTGCAACAATTGATTTTTCTAAGTCTCCCATTGAGAATTCCCGTACAAAACACATTGATGTAAGGTACCATTTTTTAAGAAATTTAATTGAGCAAAAGATTTTTTTGATTAAATATGTGAGGACAAATGTAAACATCGCGGACATTTTCACTAAACCCCTATCTAAGAATTGTTTAAATAAACTTTGTAAAATTATATTTAATTGGGATTAACTTAAATGAGGGGGGCATATCAAATTTTTGAACTATTTTTCAAATGTATCTTTTGTAAATATAATATGAATGTAGTTAAATGTTTTTTAATGTATATAAATGTGGCTTTTGATGAAATTCCTTCAAGAGGGGGGAACTTGTTGGGCTAAATGCCTTTATTTTTGTTTCTTGAAGGATTTCACCAATATTGTTTTAAAAAAATCATTTTGTGACTTACCTTTTGCCATTCCGGGGAAAGACCTTGCGCGGGAAATCCCATCCACCTGCCACCGACACTCAAATGTCCGAGTTTGAATCGGAAGTGTTCGGAAAAATATGTGGCACGCTATGATTGGTTGCCGTCATTCGGCAGACGTCGGTAAACTTCCGACAGAGCACATGTGGATCACATGAGGAAATCATGTTGAGGTGTTAAGTGCTGAATGTCAAATTAAATAAGAATTGTGCAACCTGCAAGCTGTGTGTTTTCCGAGTTGTGTTGTTCTTGCAATATGCAAATAATGTAACGTCACATTGTTACGAGTAGGGTCGAATCTGGCTATAAATACGCAGACCGGCCATAGCTCGATTGCACTGCTACTTTTCTTTTACTTGTCTCCTCGTCTTGTGTTGTTGGTGTTTGTAAATGTGTTCGTCCATGTCATCATAAGTTTTTTGCTACTGGCCTCTCAGGTGAGGTCTGATCTTTTCTGAATGATTCACTGCTGATGTCTTCAGTTTGGAAAGTGCGTGCTGCTATGACGTCTATAAAAGTGAAAAGTTATAATTAAATCTATGTGGGTCGTTTGGTTTCCGAGGAAAAGGATTGTGTCCATCTTCGATATTTTTCCCTGATGTGGGTCGTTTGGTCTCCGAGGAAAGAGGATCGTGTCCATCTTCGATATTTTTTCCTGATATGGTGAACTTTGCTCATAAGGCGTGAACTGACCAGCCTGCAATTCTGGTGGAGATTGCGATGCCGTCCATCTACCTGTGAGGACTCACTATGGAACAACAACAGGACTTTTTGATACCTGCATGGACTTATTGTAAGATCTTTTAATATAATTTAATTTTTCTTCGGAGGACCAAATTATTGTATTGTAATCATTTTTAATATATGTTAAATAAATGTTTTTCAGTGTAAAGAATGATTCATGTTTTATTTTCTTCGGGCAGACCACTCCCTCAAATTTTCAGTTGGAAATGAGTTGCCTAATTTTCAGCTTAGCTGTAGGCTATTAACCTCAAATTATATCCAACAGACTCCCCCCCCCCTCCCTCGTCGTTTCAAGCATTTCTTGAGTATTTAGCAAAAATTTATTTCGCTCAAGAAATGTCATTTTGCGTTGTATTTCTCATACTTGTTTCACCTATATTTCGTAATACGCTATCTTTTTTGCATCATTTATAGCGATCGATTTTTTCTATTGTAAGTAACTATTTTTATGTATTTTTATAAAATTAATAAATAAATTATTTTTGTTTTCATCATATTTTTAATAATATGTTATCGAAAAGTTTCAAGGATTTGCTATTATGCAATTTTTTAAATTTCAGAAAATTATTGTTAAATTGAAAAATTTAATTAGAACCTTTTTGTAGGGCTTCATAAAAGATTAAACTAACTGTTCAATATAATGTGTACAAACATATCAGATCAAGTAGTATATGTATTCAGTTATTATTAAATTGGCGTAAATGTCGTGTTTGTTTATTGTAGCTGCGTATTAAGAACCTCGACTTTCTATGGATATTTCTTTTTTCAGCAAAAAAATTATGTCCCTGTTATAGCACTTTTCTACTCATAAATTTTAAATAAGTATAAAAATATTCCTATTATGATTTAATATTGTAATTTACCTATTACCCTTTTTCTTTAATTTGGTGACTAAAAAATGTCTACGTGCAATCTTTCCACTTTAATTGCGTAATTTGTTGACGATTTCATTTTATTTATTTATTTTTTGAATGATTAAACAACATAATTTAAATTTGTAAACTATGTATAGTGTACCTAAATCCATACATTATTACATTATTACGGAAATCTTAGTTATGTGTTCAATTAAAAAAAATAAATCAAGTGGTTATCTTTCCTTCTTTCTTTCTTTTTGCTATTGTTTTCTTTCTCTTTCATCATACAGCAGTCAAAAAAGGAGAAGCAAAACTACACCCTATACAGATTGTACGTAGTACGATCCAAAAGTTTGGGGACAAGATGTATAAAACCTTACCCAGAATAGTTCACTTTACCAAAGCACATCCACCTTCAAAGGGTCACCTTGAGGGACTATGTACTTCTGCCAATGTTCATATAACTTTTAAAAACACTACTGGAAGCCATTTTAATGTTTTTTTTTTTGCTGGGAACAGGTAAAATTCACACAGAGCTAAGTCCGACGAAACGTTATGTTATTTGTTTATCATATCAAAGTGTTGACCAATCGAACCGTGCATCCTCAACATGAAAATCGCCTTCTTCCCCACGATGAACTTAAAGCAGCAGCGCAAAAGGCCTTACAGGAGGTTGCGAAAAATGGCTGCCAGGAGTGCTTCTAAAAGCTTTACGAACATTGGCAGAAGTGCATAGTCGTTCAAGGTGACTGTTTTGTAGATAGATGTGCTTCAGTAATGTGAACTATTCAGGTTAAGGTTTTATACAGCTAGTCCTCGAACTTTTAGATCATACTACGTAAGTATGAGTTTTCAACTTACTATTTCATAACGTTTTTAAAGGACGCAAGTTTATACGCATGTAGAAATCACAAGAGGATATTTCGGTCATCTATATATTCTTAGGTACATATTAGTGATGTAAAATACCCGGGTATTTATTTTTAGGGGTAAATACCCAGGGTATATACCCGGGTAAATACCCAAAATGGGTAAATACCCGGGTATTTATTTCAAAAATTTATATTCAACTAAAATACTTTTCTGTATATATTCCATTATGTATATATGCAACCAACCATATACAAAACAATAAATTTTTGCCCAAAAATTGTATTTTGATCACATATTTAAAGAATTATTCTGTGAAACAGCTTACTACCAAACGGCACGAACTTGAGGGTCAAGGATTTGGACGAAATTCTAGATATAGGTCAATTCCCACTAGGTATGAGCGCAGGTAAAGCGGTTTGACTGCATAGGCCCTAGTTCGGCTGCAACGGGGGTCAAAAGTTGATAATTTGGATCCAGGATGCGACAGAGTTTCCTTTAAAATTACCATTTTTATCCAATTTTCTGCTACTGTACTGCAGTATGAGCCATTTGCATGCTTAATTTCAAATTTATTATGTTGGATACTAATTTTTAATAAGCGGTTCTCAAATTTAAATTGGTTATTACTTTTAATTTCAATAACTCGAATGCCAAAATAACATAGTTACAGGATATTTATCGTTTGCAAATGAAAAACTAATTATTTTCGTTTTATATTAATCGTGTGCTAGTAAAAAGTATTTATCGTTTGCTGATGAAAACATTTACTTTTACTGGATATTTAACGTCTGCTATCAAGTATACCCCACATTGATAAGCAAAAATGGTAGAGGAGAAAAAGCTCCGATTTATTGCACATGGCACACACAAAAAAGAAAAAAAATACAAGATAATTTTGACTTTTCAAATAATTTAGATAGTGCCCATAAATAAATACGTGTTCTCCCTTATACTCAATTTACTAACAAAAGATGCCAAAGGTGTTGGGAGATCGAACATAGTGTCGAAGTCTGAAATTCCAATGGAAACGCCATTGCATTTCTAGGGCCAAACTAGCAAATTTGGGCCCTCGTTGCAGCCAAACCAGGACCTATGCAGTCAAACCGCTTTACCTGCGCTCATACCTAGTGGGAATGGACCTATTGCTAGAATTTTGTCGAAATCTGTGACCCTCAAGGTCGTGCCAATCTTGGTTAACCTCTTGGTCGTTAGCAATCTAATATGATATTCACATTAAATGTGTTGGATATGCCTAATCAATGTTGATAGCCAAATTTCAGATATAAAAAGCCATTCTACAAAAAGAAAAAAGCTTAACTGGTTACAAAAAAAGCAAACATCAATTTTTTAAGGTCCTAGTCTTTTATAACCCAGTAATATGTCCCTGCATGACACCAAAATGTAACGAAATGTCGCTCAATTTATTATTACTATTTATTTACTTATATCTTATGCAGAAATTTCCTCTAAACTTAGTTCAATTGTTCAGGTGTATTCTGTATCACACACATATATATGTATATATATACACACACACATAATATACATAAACATTTAAAATTCATTTAAAATTTTTAATCTTTTATTTTAGGGTTTGTTTAAAAAAGAAAATAGTCACCTTTTAATACTACCTAAAAAAATTTTGAAAAATGAGCAATTACTAGGGGATTTACCCTGCCTTCGGATAAATACCCAAAAAAATATTTACCTTCCCACCCTACAGGGGAGCAAATGCAAATGAGCAAGGCAACAAAAAAGAAAATTTTTGCTTTTTTTTTTGCTTATTAATGTGAAAATTGTTTCTATATTTTCCATGTTATCACTTAAATATCAATAAAATAAATAACACCACAGTGTCTTAATAATTTCTCAGTTTATTCTTCCAAACATCCCTCATGCTTCCTTTTTTTCTTTTTGGATATGACTAACCTAGATTGTGATTTTGAAATCCTGAAGTTCATAATGAATTGCTTATTCTTCTCCAATTATGACATTGAAAAGAAAGATTCTTTGGTTCACGATATGTTTCTTTCATGATTTCATCAAGTCTTTCAATAAAAAAAATTATAAACTGTGTAATACATATGTATATATCAGTTTCACCAATTATTTCATATTTAGATTTTTAAAAAAAATTTCTCATTCACTTTTCTGCATTTTTTTATAAAATACCCAGTTTTTGGGTATTTACCCAGGCCTTGGGTAAATACCCGGGTAAATACCCAAAAAATATTTACCTACCCGCTGGGTATTTACCCGATCCACATCACTAGTACATATACATGTACAGATGTGCCGAAAAAAACTTGTGAAGTTTAAATTGGGTGATCGTAAAACAAAAATTTCGGTCGAAATCTGATTTTCCTTTTGTGATTACAACTCCCTATTCGTAGAAAGGAAGTACAGTCGAACCTCGTTAAACCGCCAACCTTAGTGACGGGCCAAAAGTTGGCGAAATTCGAGGGTGGCGGTTTAACGAGGTTTCCCCTATCCTTCATAAATGCATGATTTTAAGAAAATATAGTTAAAAATATGTATTTTCCTACCCAATTGATCTTTGAATCATAATAGAAAATGGATACTAAGACAATAAATAAAACGAACAAATATTTAAAAGATAAACTTACCGGCATGAACCAGTTTAATGTTTAGAAAAATAACTATCTAAAGTGCCTTTTTTTTTTTTTGTCGGGTACATAACTCATCCACATTTTTTTCAAGACGGAGTACATTGTTAATCATTTCTCTGTCAGTTTTTTCATTTTGTTCGAAGTAGAGTAAGTTTTTTGACGTAATCCTGTGCTTCTTTCCCGGTGATTTTTGGTTCTGATTCCTCTTCGTCACAATCCAATTCGCTGTGGTCTGATACTTCAGGAGCTTTAAAAAAATGAACTATTTCTTCATCTGTCAACACTTCAAATATTGGCTCGTCATGGTCAATGTTTAAAAATTCATCCGCGTTCATTTCAAGGCTAAGCACCTTATTCGCTTCTTGAAATGTTTCCTTAAAAGCTGTGATTGCATGGTCTTGAAAAATCTGTTGGTCAACATTTGCATCGGCTCTTATCAATTCGGTATGTTTCCAACAGTTTTTGATTGTGTCCTCACTTACACAATCCCAGGCTTTTTTTGCAAAGTAAATTGCAACGTAACATCACATTTACGATTTTCATTTATATCCTCCACGGTTTTCTTTACCAAAAACCGTCTGTAATGGGCCTTAACCGATTTGATGATGCCAGCATCCATTGGTTGCAGAGTTCCTGTGGTGTTCGGTGGCAAAAATCGGTCGAGCCAACCGTTACTTTACGAAAAGTTTTCAACGTTCAGTTCTTTGCCAAAAATTTTTGCTTGTTCCTTTATAACTTCATCAGACACAGCACCGTGATTTTCGTTAACTTGGGTTATCCACATGAGTAGAGCATTTTCCAAATTTTCGTGCTTCCCAGTTTTTATCTTCTTGACTGTATGTAATGATTTCTCTAATCCTAACCACTTTTGTTTCTCCTGCAGAATATCTCCAACGGTTCTTCGGCTAATTTTTTTTCACAGCATATCGGAGAAATGATTGGCAGTCTTAACCTGAGCTGATAAGCTCAGGTTAAGAATTCTTAGAGACGTTGAAAACAATGCTCCTTGGGGAACTGAGCTTCGCAGGGGACGGCTTAATGGGTAAATGGCCAGAAAGTAGAGGTGGAGCTGAATGTTGACAGAGAGCGAAAGAAAGCTGTACAATTACCTGGTGACTAATCTAGGGAAATTTGTTAAGGGCAACACATTGTGGGCAACAAGAAGTGGCAGGTGCAAGTGATGGCATATGCATGATTTCTGTGTACGTAGTCGCGCTCTAGTAAATGGTTGATCTCCTACTTTGAACTGCCTGACATTCTTTGAATAGAGGGCATTGTATAGTCTTATCTTCTCTAGTCCTGCTTTCAATATGGCGGTTTAAACAGCTTTTTTAACCTGCTTGAGTATATAGTTTCCGTGGAAAATCAATGGCGGTTGGCGGACAGTGAGGTGGCGGTTTAATGAGGGAATTTGTACTACATTCCAATACGGAAAGGTTTTTTTTCAGTCTTTCTTGGCGAACTAAGAGGGTGGCGGTTTTTCGGGGGACGGTTTAACGAGGTTCGACATAAAGTGAAATAAATAAATGATCCTTTAAATCCCTGACAATCTTAACAATTTATATCTGTTAGATTATTTTTTTTTTGCCATCGGCCAACGGCATCGGCAATCGGCCATTTGGAGAAAAATAATCGGCCAACGGCCATCTTTGAACAATCGGCCCATCGGCCAAAAAATGCCATTGGTCGAGCCCTATTATTCAGCAAATAAATAGTGAAGAAACAAACGCAGGTTTCCTGTTTTATGTGTAATCTTATTTTTGCGACTCGCTATCTACCAATTGTAAAACGTTTTGACAGCGTTCAGCTCTGCATGTGCTGAATTCTTTTGGACCTTTCTTCAAGGATAATGTGTGTATGTGTGCGTGACCAATTTTTTGCTGCCACTCTGCCTCAAAACCTGTTGCAAGAATTCAAACAAAATTTGGTACAGCAGTTGGCGTGACTGACACTTCTCAAGAAATAATGAACGGAATCAAATAAAATATTAGGAAGCAGCATCAGGGGTTGGCAGATGCCAGGGCCAATAACACTAGGGAGTAGAGCAATCAAATGTTTTTTTTTCCACTTTCTGTTTCATAATTTGTGACTGATAGATCTCAAGAAGTAATACAGGGATTCAGAGAAAATTTGGTTTACAGGCATATCTTAAAGGGCAAGTTGCTTATTGAGCAATGACATTTCTTATTGGGTCATTCCATATCAAATCATCTAGCCACAAATGAAAATGAAACCCAAACCCATGGTCTCAGATTTCAATGATATTTTTTTCATTTGTTCCATTTACCATCACAATTAACCTTCTGAATTTTTTTGTTGATATCTTGAATTCTTTTTGCGATATTAATTTTCGAATATGTGTGAAAAGACACGTTTAATTGCTTTTCCTAGAATGTTGCGCAAGTGACCAAAAAATTCATAACTTTGACAATTTTCATGATATCACAAATATTTTTTCACTAGAATGTTCAGAATAACTTGCAGAATAAGAAAAAAAATGTATTTGAAAATATATATATTGAATAGTCGCAGTTCCATTAGCTCAAACTTGGATTTCTTAAAATATTGTTACGGATCCGGTGCGACTTCCACTTTCTTGAAATAACAACACAGGTCTTGAGAAAAACACAGGGGATTTATTTACACTATGTACAGGAAAGATTGTTAACAACTGCTAAATTTATCATCACCGATTAAGCAAATATCAATCAGCACCGTAAACTCAACGGTTACACACGTATTTACATCCAAATACGTAAAACAACACAGCAAAATGCCTCGCAATAAACAGAGCTAATCCACACAGAGCAAAATAAATGCTCTCAGCCCAACAGCTCAGTTGAGACTGACTTTTTATCATGCGTAACGGCTATTTATAGACATCGAATGTAACCTCTCAACTATTCCAGAAAATGCTACACCGTTCTACACTTTCTTATTTCTTTCCATTCACAAATTTTATCATTCAGAAATGAGGGAACCGTATACTTCAGCCGAATGTACGAGGACTGTATATTCATTACAAGAAACTATTTACAGGTTACGTTGCTACAATAATTTTAGATGAAAGATAATTTAGTAAACGCCAAATTTAGCTAGATTACGACAAATTAATCACAAAAATAATTACTATTTACAGAATTTGTAACATTGCTCCCTTCCCAAGGACTGCACGTCCCGGGCAGTACAATCCCTAGAAAAGGTGCCAAACTTACATCACAAGTTCACAAATACACACATTAAATAATAACCTTTAATACACAGAAAACACAATAATAACAAGAAATATTACTGAACATTAAAAGCAAAAATTATCTACAACTTTTATGTTATCAACTATGGTTGTTTACGTAAGATTCATGAACTATGGCCGTACTATGGGGCTAATCGATCATAATGTACAACCCAAGGTTTTGCATTAGGTGATTTTTGGATCCTCACTACGACGTCATTCAGTCGGTTAAGGACTTTATAGGGTCCATCGCAATGCGACTGCAATTTGGGTGAAAGACCTTTCTGTCGGATGGGATTCCATAACCAAACCTTGTCACCTTCGTTGAATTCATGTCCAGTAGACCTTGTGTCGTATCGGGTCTTCATCTTCTCTGCCGCAATGTTGATTCGCTCCCGTGCGAAGTTATGAATGTCTTCCAATCGGACCCTGGAGATCCTAGATGTACTCCTCAGGCGATGCAGGCGCATCTGGAGGACGACCGAAGACGAGATCACAAGGTAGCCGAAGCTCTCGTCCGAAGAGCATTTGAGATGGGGCATGTCCGGTAGTCTCGTGGAAAGAACTACGTTAGGCCAGCAGGAACAAAGGTAGCTTCTTGTCCCAATCCTGTTGATTTCTGGAGACCATAAGCGAGAGATTATTCAGGATTGTGCGGTTAAATCTCTCCACCATGCTGTCCGATTGTGGGTGTCACACCCAGAAATTGCAGTTTTGTTTTGTTAGAACTCATCAGTCTGGAATAGTGATTAACCGAGCTGGAAACAGAGTAACCGAGCTGGAAGCAGAGAGAGAGAGATGTCATCTCATTGAAGCTGAGAGTGCCAACAAACTGGTAGATAAAGTAAATTTTGTGCAGCATAGTGCTGTTCAACTCATGAGTTGAAGCAAAGCTTGGGTATTTAGCCGTAAGTGTTGGGCTAAATGCCTTTATTTTTGTTTCTTGAAGGATTTCACCAATATTGTTTAAAAAAAAAAAAAAAAAAAATTTGTAACTTACCTTTTGCCATTCCGGGAAAAACCTTGCACGGGAAATCCCATCCACCTGCCACCGACACTCAAATGTCCGAGTTTGAATCGGAAGTGTTCGGAAAAATATGTGGCACGCTATGATTGGTTGCCGTCATTCCGCAGATGTCGGTAAACTTCCGACAAAGCACATGTCGATCACATGAGATAACCATGTTGAGGTGTTGGGTGCTGAATGTCGAATTGAATAAGAATTGTGCAACCTGCAAGCTGCGTTTTTCTTGGGTTGAGTTGTTCTTGCAATATGCAAATAAGGTAACGTCACATTGTTACGAGCACGGTCGGATCTGGCCATAAATACGCAGACCGGCCATAGCTCGCTCTCTCTCACTTGTCTCCTCGTTTTGTGTTGTTTGTGTTTGTAAATGTGTTCATCCATGTCCTCATAAGTTTTTGCTACCGGCCTCTCAGGTGAGGTCTGATCTTTTCTGAATGATTCGTTATTGATGTCTTCAGTTTTGGAAGCGCGTGCTGTCATGACGTCCATAAAAGTGAAAAGTTATAGTCCAATTTACGTGGGTCGTTTGGTCTCCAAAGCAAAGAAAAAGGATCGTGTCCATCTTCGATATTTTTCCCAGATATGGTGAATTTGGCTCCTAAGGTGTGAACTGACCTGCGTGCAATTCTGGGGAGATTGCGATGCCGTCCTTCTACCTGTGGGGAATTCACTGTGGAACATCGACAGGACTTTTGACACCTGCATGGACTTATTGTAAGATCTTTTTGATTTAACATAATTTAATTTTCTTCGGAGGACCAAACTATTGTAATGTAACCATTTTATAATACATGTTAAATAAATGTTTTTCAGTGTAAAGAATGATTCATGTTTTATTTTCTTCGGGCAGACCACTCCCTCAAATTTTCAGTTGGAAATGAGTTGCCTAATTTTCAGCTTAGCTGTAGGCTATTAGCTCTATAACATCTAATTATATCCAACAGGTGGTAGCAGAGTCGTGTGGTTGATCTGCCCGGAGAAAATTGAATCATTTTTTATTATGGAGAAAGATTATAGAAATGTTGAGAAGTTGGGCTACCTGGTCCAAAGATATAAAAATGGTGCTCATAGAAAGGGATTTATGGGAGATTACCCAAAAGAAACCAGAAGGGGAATTAACTAGTGCTGACAGAAAAAGATGTGGCCAAGCTTTAGCCATCATCTATTTAAACTTAGAAAAAGACATAAAAAGGTTAATTGATAATTTGGAAGATCCTAGTGAAGCTTGGAAAGCCCTTAAGACAAATTTTGAACCCCCATCTTTGGCCAGAGTAGCCGCACTATGGGAATCCTACTTCTCTTGCAAAATGCAAGAAGGTGAAACGGTGGGATTATTCGCTGCAAGGTTGGGGGGGAATTTTTAACCAATTAGTCGAAAATGGATGTATTATGGAAGAAAAACTCAGAACTTTTCAATTGATACGGCATTTACCTCCAAATTTCAGCAGTATTGTTCAAGCCATCTACAGATGGGAAGAAGGGAGATTTACCTTCTCTAAAGTAAAAGACGAACTACTGGCTGAGGAAGGCAGGATTAGGTATTTGGCCGAAAAGCCTAATGTAGAAAATTCGGCAATGTTTTCAAAACCCGGAAACTCCGGAATGGCAAATGGTAGGAGTAAATTTCTTGCTAAAAATAAAGTTTGTTACATTTGTAAAAAGAAAGGGCATATTGCGTCGAGGTGTTGGAGCCGTAACAAAGTAAAACAGGGTAAAATTTTTAAATTCAAAACCAAAGAAGACCCTCAGGCAGGAATGTTTTGTTCAGTAAATGAAAACAAAATTTCTGCAAACACTACCTACCCAAAATGTGAGGATACATGGTTATTGGATAGCGGCAGTACATCTCATTTTTGTCGAGATAAGTCATTGTTTGCCGAACTAGAGCCTGTACAAAACACACAAATGGAGGTAGCTGTAGGAAACGTGAAGAGCCAAGTAGAGGGCATTGGGAAAGTAATTTTTAAAATTGAATCAGATGGAAAATTAGTTACCATCACCCTCAATAATGTTTTCTATGCTCCAACACTGCGACGCAACCTAATTTCTGGTTCTTGTATAGACAGACAGGGCTATAAGCTCAAATGGTTGCCCGGAAAGATCTGTGTTTTTAATCAAGAAAATGTTAAATTATTTGCAGCAAATTTAATAAATAAACTTTATCATGTTAAACCAAATTTTTACATTGATTGTGAAAATGTTAATTATACAAAAGTTTTTAAGACCAAGGACCCGTCTGAAGGGGCCAATATGGTCAGTGTTGATATGGAAAAATGGCATAGAAGGTTTTGCCATATAAATATGGAAAGTATCACCAAAACGAGTAAACTTAATGCAGTCCAGGGACTAGAGATTAAGAAGGGGCAAAAACCCAATTGTGACCCTTTAGCCCGGTCAATTTAGACATAAAAATAGTGATCAAATAACAAAAATTCCGGGAAAGCTAAATTTTTGTAGGGACCTTGGGCTTGCTATTACAAATAAGGTGTGAAAAGTCCCCATCGATCCCATGTGTGCTAAAAAAGTTATTCGGGGTCAAAGGTCAAAACTTTAGGTTTTTTGGATTTTTCTCAAAAACAGTAAGTTTTATCGAAAAGTACCGCAGACCAAAGTTATAGATCTCAAAATTCTCTATAAAAATGGTCCTTATGATTTTTTTCCCCAAGACCAAACCTTCCCAGATATTGTGTACTCTCAAAAGACAGCCAGTCATTTACAGAATCCCCTCTACTTGCATTGCCTTGAATAACATCTGGCTATTCTAGTCCGTGTGGCATCGTTCACGTACCCAAAGGGGTCGGACCTACTAAGGGGATAGGCGCACCCCTCAATATCGTGGAGCCTCCCCCCCTAAGAAGCAAGAGTCCCCCTCCAAAAACTGAGAAAAATACCCCTCAAAACAACCCCCTTTTAAATGTTTTTTGAGCTCTCAAACTGTAACCACATTTCATACAATAAAACATAGTTTGGCTGGCGAGTCTCATTATTATCTTGACTTCTGACAATGTTTGGCTTTACTGATACATTGTGAGTAAGATTTCTGGATTCTAATCTGACTCTAAGAAATCCATCTCTCTTGGTTAGACAACAAACTGTGTTTGTCGCTTCTTTGTCTAATTTTACGCATCGTCTCACTGCTTTAGTATAACGTGAGGTATTGGAAATCATATAATTCAGTAGTTACGCCCTCAAGCACCATTTCTTTTAAAGTTTTATCTGATATTCCTTTTTTAAGAAGATGATCCGAGTTTTCCCACTTCTGCTTATCAAAGAACTCAAGTTGAAATCTGAAATTGTAAACTTTCGCTATTTAAGCGAATTTTTTTAACTTGCCATCGTACTATGTTTGGATCATCAGCTCTTGTTCTGCAAACTGGTTACTTTGAGAATCTAAAAAATATAACACTAGGCATTGCGGATGACCATCATCAGAGAACTTGTTTCAAGACGGATTACGACGATCAGTTCGAAGATGGACAATGAACATGTATAATTCCAGATTTCAATTTTGAAGCAGAGAGACTGCTATGAGCTCATTGATAAGCAGAACTGGTAAAACTCGGCAGCTACCTCTTTCAAAAAGGGGACTTCCGATAAAACTTTGAAAGAAATTGCTTTATGGTGTGCCTACTGAGTAGTATGGTTTTCAAAACTTCACATCATACTAAAGCAGCGAGACGATAGGTAAAATAAGAAAAAGAAGTGTCAGGTACTCAAAACCTCACATGTCATACCAATGCAGTGAGACGATAGGTAAAATAAGAAAAATAAATATCAGGTACAGTTTGCTGCCTAACCAAAAGGGATGGCTTTATTCGAGTCAGATTAGAATCTAGAAATATTAAGCCACAATGCCATCAAGCCACAATTTCAATCAAGACTGAAAATTATGAGAAGCAAAATAGTTCAACTCGCATGCCAAACTTACGTTTTATTGTAATCAATGTGGTTACAGTTTGAAGGCTCAAAACCCATTAAAATTTCTTTAGCAATGTCTTTTGTTTCAAAGGGTGTTTGATGTGGGCTGTTGCAACCCACTTTTTTTTACAAATTTTTGTACTTAACCTTTGTTCTCTAGCATAGGTAAATTTGATATTTTGAGCCAAAGTTATCTGCTAAGTGGAGAATTAAACATTTTTTTACTAGATAAGAAATGCTTTTATTACTTATTTTTATTCGTATCTATGTAAGAATTAATTAATATGAAAGCAAACTTTTACAAATCATAACTTCTAATATTTCTTTTCTCTAAGTACGGAGCAACACGATGTTATTCAATTCTGACTATATTGGTCAAATTCAAGACTCAACGCATGTGTGGAACTTTAAAATACAGTTTATTATTAAAATGATCTTATGCAATGTGTAATCTACACAAAAAGCCTGCTCTTAAGAGCAATAACATCAAATTTCTCAGATTTTGATGTTTGATGAAATTATTATAACTTTTTCCAGTTTTTATGCATTTATGGTCAACTTTGAGGCGCGAGCGACACCTCAAGATATTTTTTGCGGTCGAAATCCTTTTGTTGAACCAAATATCTCTACAAAAGGCAACTTTTCCGGGCTATTACTTAGCGTTTATCAGATTTTGATTTTTTTCAATCCACCCTTATGAGCCAGTACTTCAAAAGTAAGTCCACCTCGAACAAGAGCGGGATTAAGTAAATCTGAATCCAGCTTTTGTTGTAAAAAACACTGCTTATTTTGTGGCGAGGAAGCAGATGAAGAGGCTGAGAAGAACAAAACGCAGAATTATCTTAGAAAAATTTATAAAGTTTCCACACTTACATTCAAAGAATCCCTTTTAAAATTATCTAAAGATCGTTCTGAGGTGCGTCAAAAACTGCTCTTGCACGTTTTAATTTTGAGTATGATTTAGGCGCTGCTTTATGAATTTTTCTTTCATTATTCTGCGTTTTCTTCTTCTCAGCCTCCTCATCCGCTTTACTGCCACAAAATAAGCAGTGTTTTTAAAAACAAAAGCTGGATTCAAAGTCACTTAATCGCACTAGGAGGACTTACTTTTGAAGTACTAGCCTCTTTATCCTCACGTTGCTGCAGAGATTGAATTTTTCCGGGTGTATGATTTTCTGCAATCCACGCGAATTGTAACGGACTTTTGACTTCTTAAATAATCAGCATTCTTATAACTTCTCCCGAGACTTGCATCGATTAAAGTTGGCATTCCACAACTGCCCAGCACAACAGTTTCACCTTCAGTCAAAAGTTTATTGCAAATAAAGTGAAATTGTTGCATTTTCCTTAAATATTGACCAGCACAAACAACAGTAGACGCTTGTGATAAATACGTTTATTCACTCGAACTGCACATTTAACTCTAAAAGAAGCAGGTTCGTCAGGGGTGCCCCCCCCCCTAGAAGGGGTCATGGTCCAGACTGTGCCATCAAAATTTTTAGGGGGATTGTTTTGAGGAGCATTTTTCATTTGGGGGAGAGGCATGCTTTTGGGGGGGATTTCTGCGAAAATGAAGGGGGTGCGCCTTTGCTCTTGGTGGGTTGGGCACCTCTGGGTACGTGAACGATGCCACACGGACTAGAATAGCCAGATGTTATTCAAGGCCACGCGAGTAGAGGGGATTCTGTAAATGACTGGCTGTCTTTTGAGAGTACGAAATATCTGGGAAGGTTTGGTCTTAGAGAAAAAAAATCATAAGGACCATTTTTGTAGAGAATTTTGAGATCTACAACTTTGGTCTGCAGTACTTTTCGATAAAACTTACCGTTTTTGAGAAAAATCCAAAAAACCTAAAATTTTGACCTTTGACCACGAATAACTTTTTTAGCGCACATGGGATCGATGGGGACTTTTGGCACCTTATTTGTAATAGTAAGCCCAAGGTCTCTACAAAAATTTAGCTTTCCCGGAATTTTTGTTATTTCCATTGTCTAAATTGACCGGACTACCTTGTCAATTGGGAAAAATGAGGAAGTGCTCGTTTAAATCTATGCCAGAAAGACGTACTAACTCTGCACTTCAATTGCTCTACATGGACCTGATGGGACCCCTTCAGACCGAGTCCTTGGGGGGAAAGAAATATATTTTTATAATTATAGATGATTTCTCAAGAAAATCATATGTTTTCTTTTTAAGAGCAAAAAGTGAGGCCTTTAATGTTTTTGTCAACTTTCAAAAAAGGACTGAAAGATTCCTGAACTCAAAAATTTTGGTTATCCGTTCCGATAACGGAACAGAATTTGTTAACAAAGATTTTGAGAACTATCTCACCAATCAGGGAATAAAGATAGAGCGGACCAACTCCTACACCCCACAAATGAACGGGGTAGTAGAAAGATACAATTTAACCATAATGAATGGTGTGAGGTCTATGCTCAATGATTCTGGGTTGGGGGATGAGTTTTGGGCTGAAGCCGCTCTTTGTTTTAATTATGTAAGGAATCGGACAGTAATAGGAAATATGGACAAAACCCCTTTTGAGCTGTTTTCTGGGCGTAAACCTTCAGTGAGGCACCTACGTATTTTTGGGTGTACTGCCTATGTAGGTCAGCCTAAGTCTAAACTAAAAAAAGTTAGATATGAGGGCTACGAAGGGGATCATGGTCGGATACGCCTTACGTACCAAAGGGTACAGAATCTGGGATCCTGAAACCAGAACAGTCACAGAGACTATTAACGTAAAGTTCAATGAAAATGAAAAATGGGGGGAATTAAAAGTCCAAAATAAAAATGAGAGAAAATTTAACTTTATCAGGCCTATAAGTGAAGTTCAACTTGAACAGGAAATCCAGGAGAGCGTTGAGCAAACTCCCTGTGAAAAAATTAAATGGGTTAGAGAAGCCAAAAGGAGAAAGACCGAGGATAGGACTGATATTTATTATACAATTGCCGGAAAAAATAAAGTAAGATTAAATTCACTAAAACAGGTTTTAAAATATTGTAATGAAAATAAAATAGAATATAAACCAAAACTTTTTGACTTTTCAACTAAAAATCCAACAGTAGGGGAAATCTGTGACGAGAGTGAAAGTTCGGGAGAAGGTGAAGAAGCAAGTTTAGTGGAAATTTCTATACCGAATTCGTATAGGCAATGTATCGCTACCCCCGAGGTGGACAACTGGAAACTGGCCATGGAGTCTGAATTAGATGTCATTAAGCAAAGAGAGGTGTGGGACCTTGTACCCCCACCAGAGGGGAAACCAATTTTGGGAAATAGGTGGGTCTACGACCTCAAGGTAAATGACAGGGGTGAAATTGTAAGATACAAGGCCAGATTGGTTGTAAGGGGGGACCGTCAGTCAATTGAGTCATATTCTGAAGTTTTTAGCCCAGTAATTGAGTTTTCACTTGTGAGAGTTTTCTTTTCTATTTTTATATGTCTTTTAAAATGGTGTCACTCACAAATTGATGTAAAAAATGCTTACCTATATGCTGACTTAGAGGAACAAATCTACATGAGACAACCAGAGGGTTTTGTCAGTAAAAGCCACCCTAATTTTGTCTGTAAATTGAAGAAGTCTCTCTATGGACTACACCAGTCCGGAAGAAACTGGTTCTTAGAAATAGACAGTGTTCTTTGTGGTTTTGGTTTTCAAAAATTAAAAGGATGTAATTGTGTATATCATAGAGACAAAGACACTTTTCTTCTTATTTATGTAGATGATATAATAATTCTAGCAAAAAATGAAAATTTAATTAAAAAGGTAATTAATGAAATTAAAAGTATGTATGATATTAAAGAAATGGGGAAAACCAGAAAGCTCCTGGGGATTGAATTTGTGGAAGATAAAAATAATCTGTTTATTCACCAAAGCTCTTACATTTCGAAGGTCTTGGGGTTATTCTCCGATTACTACCGTATTTTCCGGATATATCGCCGCACTGTATATAACGCCGCAGGCAAGTATTTTTTTTTTGTTTAGAAAGCAAGTTTAACGCCGCACCGAGAATAACGCCGCGCACTATTTAAAAATTATCACAGATGTAAGATTATCAAAATAAAGGGTGATAATTTGGAAAATATTTAGCAATAAACATAGTTTAACAGTAAATAAACATGAACACTCACCTTGTAATAAAAAATCATTTTACATACAATGACAATTAATATTATTTATTTACCAAAAAAAAAAACTATATACAAAAGAAATACTAGAAGACAGAAAATTTACAGATCCCCAAACCCATCAAAATCATCGCCCTCCGAGTCTGTTTGGAACATTTCCAAAATCTCGGGCGGCAAAGGGTTATCAATATCTGAATCATTTTCATCGTCCGAAGACATATTAGGGGTGGCAAGTCCATCAGTAACGATCAATTCAGCCTTTTGAAACGCTTTTTGGATCATTTCTTTCGGAATTTTATTCCAAGCGTTTAAGATCCACTTGCTAACAATGCTAAAAGTTGCTTTTCGCATCCTGCCCCCTTTTTGTAAATGTGTGATTTTCAGCAGACATCCACGACTCCCAGAAGCGACGCACATGAGTCTTAAATGCGCGATTGACTGAAAGGTCCAAAGGTTGCAATAATTTAGTTAAGCCACGAGGCACAATCTCAAGTCTCGTCTTTTCGGATGCGAGACATTTCTTTGTCTCTTCCGAAATGTGTGTCTTCATTGAGTCCATAATGAGCAGACAGTTTTTCTGAAAGAAGGAATTGGGCCGCTTGCGCCAGCTTTTTTGGGCCCACTCTTGCATGATGTCTTGATTCATCCAGCCTTTTTCATTGGCTAAGACGATTATCCCCTTCGGGAAATTCTCTTTGGGGATTGTTTTCCTCTTAAAAATCACAATGGGAGGTAATTTATCTCCTGAGGCTAAACAAGACAGCACTACCGTGAAACTGTTTTTTTCATTTCCAGTTGTGACAATGGGGACAGACTTCACACCAACAATGTCAGCTGTACGTGCGGCAGGCATGTCGAATGACATAGGGACCTCATCCATGTTCCCTATGTCGGATGGTTTGAAATTATATCTCTCAATTTCCTCTTTAACGAACTTTAAAAAGGAATCTTTCTTTTGTTCCCAGTCACTGGGCAATTTTTGGCCGACGGTTGTCCGAGCTCTCATACTCAGTTTGTTTCTTTTAAAAAACCGATAACACCAAGAAGGTCCACCCTTAAAATCCTCGAGACCATTCTCTTTTGCCATCTGCTTTGCTTTAATCCTAATAAGGACTGTCGATAAGGAGCGACCGTTTTTCCTTTGGTTTTCGATCCAATGGAACAGTTCACTTTCCAGGTCTTTCCACTTAGCAGCACGACCGCGGCGTTCAGCACGCTTCTCTCTGGGCGTTTGCAATAGCACTTCTTTCTGCTTTCGCCATTCTCTAATGCGTTTTTCGTCAACATTCAGCTCCCGTGCTGTTTACCTGTTACCATTTACTTGTGCAAGGGCGATAGCATTTAATTTAAATTTTGCCGTATAACTTCGGCGAGTAGATTTGATTGAAGACATTTCGAAAATTATAACTCAGAATCGCGTCTGGCTAATAAAACCACGTGTGACTAAAAGCATGCGTAGACGCGAACAAACATGGAGTTAGTTGAACTGTTGCCAAAAGTATAACAATTTTCATTCAGACTTCAGACTAGATGCCAACGCCCCCTAACACTTCAGCCGCGCTCGGAAAAAACAACCAGTTTTATGATAGGGTGATCAAATAGTCAGTCATTAGTTAAGAGCGGTCGACCGGTAGTTCTATTCGAACACAAGCATGATGGTAGGTTTCCAGTATGGTGGAAAGTGCGCCGCCTGGAAACTTGCGTCGCACGAGGTTTTATTTTTCATATATATATATATTTTTAAAATAAATAGATAAAACTATTTGTCAAATTACTATTTATAAGCCACACCGAGTTATTGGCTGCACTTTTGCTGCTGAGAAAGTAAAATCGAGTTTGACGCCGCAGCGTTATTACCGGAAAATACGGTATGTGCCAAATTCAACCCTCCCAATCTCAAAGGGTACAGTTTTGTCGAAAGACGACTGCCCGAAAACTGAGGAAGAAAAAAGGGAAGCAGAAAAGCTCCCATACAGAAATTTGTTGGGTTGTATGGCATACATAGCGGGAAAGACCCGGCCTGACATCTCTTATGCGGTGAATATTTTTTCCCAATTTCAAGCAAATCCCGGAAGGAAGCATTGGGATTTTCTATTAAGATTGCTAGGATATTTAAAGTATACAATATCATACAAACTAAATTTAAGCTCAATCAGTAGTGTAGATCTATGGTTATTTTCCGACTCCGATTACGCCGCTAATCGGGAAGATAGAGTCTCAATGGGTGGATCAATTTTGTGTATTGATCGGGTCCCAATTAATTGGAGGACATTTAAACATAAATGTGTTGCGTTATCAACAATGGAAGCAGAATATATTTCACTTGGTGAAACTGCAAAAGAAATGGTCTGGCTGAAGAGGATAATTGCAGAAATAAGTGAATTAAATATTGAAAACCTCCAGCTTAGGGATACAGTCATTTATTGGGATAACACTGCAACAATTGATTTTTCTAAGTCTCCCATTGAGAATTCCCGTACAAAACACATTGATGTAAATTACCATTTTTTAAGAAATTTAATTGAGCAAAAGATTTTTTTGATTAAATATGTGAGGACAAATGTAAACATCGCGGACATTTTCACCAAACCCCTATCTTAGAATTGTTTAAATAAGCTTTGTAAAATTATATTTAATTGGGATTAACTTAAAAAGAGGGGGGCGTATCAAATTTTTGAACTATTTTTCAAATGTATCTTTTGTAAATATAATATGAATGTAGTTAAGTGTTTTTTTAATGTATATAATGTGGTTTTTGATGAAATTCTTTCAAGAGGGGGGAACTTGTTGGGCTAAATGCCTTTATTTTTGTTTCTTGAAGGATTTCACCAATATTGTTTAAAAAAAATAAAAAAAAAAATTTGTAACTTACCTTTTGCCATTCCGGGAAAAACCTTGCACGGGAAATCCCATCCACCTGCCACCGACACTCAAATGTCCGAGTTTGAATCGGAAGTGTTCGGAAAAATATGTGGCACGCTATGATTGGTTGCCGTCATTCGGCAGATGTCGGTAAACTTCCGACAAAGCACATGTCGATCACATGAGATAACCATGTTGAGGTGTTGGGTGCTGAATGTCGAATTGAATAATTGTGCAACCTGCAAGCTGCGTTTTTCTTGGGTTGAGTTGTTCTTGCAATATGCAAATAAGGTAACGTCACATTGTTACAAGCACGGTCGGATCTGGCCATAAATACGCAGACCGGCCATAGCTCTCTCTCTCTCACTTGTCTCCTCGTTTTGTGTTGTTTGTGTTTGTAAATGTGTTCGTCCATGTCCTCATAAGTTTTTGCTACTGGCCTCTCAGGTGAGGTCTGATCTTTTCTGAATGATTCGTTATTGATGTCTTCAGTTTTGGAAGCGCGTGCTGTCATGACGTCCATAAAAGTGAAAAGTTATAGTCCAATTTCAGTGGGTCGTTTGGTCTCCAAAGCAAAGAAAAAGGATCGTGTCCATCTTCGATATTTTTCCCGGATATGGTGAATTTGGCTCCTAAGGTGTGAACTGACCTGCGTGCAATTCTGGGGAGTTTGCGATGCTGTCCTTCTACCTGTGGGGAATTCACTGTGGAACATCGACAGGACTTTTGACACCTGCATGGACTTATTGTAAGATCTTTTTGATTTAACATAATTTAATTTTCTTCGGAGGACCAAACTATTGTAATGTAACCATTTTATAATACATGTTAAATAAATGTTTTTCAGTGTAAAGAATGATTCATGTTTTATTTTCTTCGGGCAGACCACTCCCTCAAATTTTCAGTTGGAAATGAGTTGCCTAATTTTCAGCTTAGCTGTAGGCTATTAGCTCTATAACATCTAATTATATCCAACAGTAAGTTTCCACCCCTAAGGCAGAACTAGAACCCCTATAACTGGAGAGGCCGATGCATCCGCCCTTTTGGAGCAAGTGTACGACAGGGAAAGCTACCTTTATTGGCAATCATTCGCCAAACAGGGAACGAGAGAGTCAGAGAGCAAAGTTGAATATTGGCGAAATTTTGGAAACAGTTGACGTCATTTCCAGGCTGCCAGTCACTTTGTGGACTATTGATTATCCATTTCTTTTTTTTTTTTCTGCATCTGCTAGAAATCTTAAGAGCTGAAATCCATTTTTGGAGCTGTTTACACAATTAACAGCCGGACAACCACCCATTTGACTCAATTTAACACATGCCAAAGAAATGTAAACATCAGCAGCAATGCTATCGCTACGAAGCACTGGTTCAAGTTTGCTCAAAAATGGCGGATGCATCGGCTCCTCCTCTATGGTGGCCTTAGACAGAACTACGTGCCCCACCCCCTACCACGTCCAATTTTGAAACAGTGCCAGGGTGCATGTTATATACGCTTCTCCTGGAGACAGTGGCGTAGCTAAGGGGTGCAATCCGCCCCGGGCGGCACTTTTCTAGAGGCCGCAAATTGACCCTTTTGGTATGGAAAAAAATTAATGTATTTTCCAGATAAGAAAATTATGGCTTTAATCTGTTACTGCAGGCAAAAAGAATCTTAAAGCACTCAAAATAACTTTTCTGGGGCATAAGTGTTCCTGTAGTTTTCAATAATTTCAAGAAAGTGATACCACAAACGAAGAAAAGTGTGGCTCAAGTCATTTCAAACCAAACCAAACTTTCCCAGAAAAATATGCGTGTTTAAACACTCAAATTTATGAATGACAGCATGATAATAATAAGAAATTCTCTACCTGACTTGAGCCATACTTTTCTTAGTTTGTGGTGTCATTTTATTGGAAGAATTGAAAATTAACGGAATATTTAAATATTTCATTCTAACTCAGAAAAGTTGTTTTGTCTCTTTGAGTGCATTATGAAAAGTGCATGGTATTTTTTAAAAAAACTGTTACTTAGACGGTTGTAGAGGTTAACTTTAGGAGGACGAAAACAATTAACTTTTCCAATTTTTGTTATAAGAAAAAGCTGAAACAGGATTTTAAGAGAGTTTCTTGAAAGCCTACTCGTAAAACGAAAACTTTTTTTTTTTTAATTTACTTCAGAAAAATGATGACAATAGCAGGGTTGCCAACCTTGAGGAAACAATTTGAGGAGCATCTGTGCTGATTTTGAGGAACAATTCAAAATTTTGCGGAGCAGTTCGGAATTTTGTATAAAAATCAATAAAATTAGCTAAAACCACTTATCTGAGTTTTTTAGAGCTTTAATAATTATTTTAAGCACTAGTATGAATATAATTATTTCTAAATTAATAAAACAGCTTTATACACAGTTTCAATCTTTGAGTATAAGCATCTTTAATTTCCCATATTTACATGTTTGTTACGATGAAATAGCAAACTTTTAGCTAGAAAACTTCGGCAGGGAAATGCGGAGCAAAAGAACTCTTTGCGGAAACGCGGAGTTTCGCCATTTTTGTGCAGCAACTCCGCAAAATGCGGAGCGGTTGGCAACCCTGCAATAGTAAGAAAAGGGGGGGGGGGGAGGTGTAAAATGTTACACTAAACAATTAATTGCTCATCTCACTTTAAATGTTTTAGAGTTTGCTTTAATTCCCCACTCTTTACAAAAAATCTCTTCTTCAAACGAAGTATAAGGGATTTCCGTTTTCTCGCTTTTGAGAGTAGATAATCTATACAACAATTTTGGATATGGAAGGTAAGTGAATTTCATTTTTTAACGTTTGGTTTGGACCCTCGACTTATACAAACTTAGTCCAAAATGCGTTTTAAAGAATTCAGTTTCAAATGATTCCGGTTGGAAACCTGTCCCACCCCCACTCTGAAGTCTAATAGTACAAAAATGTTTTTAGGCTGTAGAGTGCTTTAATATCTCATCCCTTTTCCTTATATCTCCAAAAATAGTTTAGAAATACGATTTTAGACCTCAATGTTGAAAAATTTCTGGACGGAGTCCATTCCCCTGCCGTTTCCTCTAACGTAGCAGCCAAAAAGTATATATTTAGGCCTTTAATTCTGAAAAAATTCCTGGAGAAAACTCCCACTCTCACTTCTAAAGTCTCAACATCTAGCCTAAAATGAAGTTTTTAAAGCTTCGATACTTCAATATCGATTTGTGAAAACAGCATTTGAACCCTGAGTGTCTTTGATCCCCTAACGTGATTAAATACAGCCTAAAATACGTTTTTAGGATTTTAATTTTGGAAATTTTCCGAGCGAGATATCTTAATCTACTTTCCCCTCCCACCTAACGCCTCCAAAAATCAACACCGCGTTTTCAAAACTTCAATTTTGAAAAATTTCCTAGGGAAGAACTCTTTATCCCTTTTCCTAACTTTGGGCTACCTTTTCCCAAAGGTAGCCCAAGATTTTCTTTCTTAGAAATTTGCGTGAGTAGGAGAGCTCGCTAACCCTTCCTTCTGACAGAAAATCTAAAATGAACTTCTGCTTTAAAAATGATTTTAAGAGGGAAACCTCCCTCTGTCCTCTTTTCCTCCTAACATTATAAAACAAAGCCCAAAGTCGGACGTCAATAACGGAAATTTTTCAGGAGAGAATCGCTTGGCTTCACAACATTTTTATGCCATTGGGAAACCCCTCAAGGACGTCACCAAAGACAGCCTAGAATTGCGTTTTCGAGACTTCGGTGCCGAAAAATTTCCAAAGAAGGAGCCCGAACCTTCCCTTTCAACCAAACCACCAAAAATACCTAAAAATTGATTTCAATTTTAAAAACATTTCAGTAAGAAACCTCAGCACCCCTCTCTCCCCTAATGCCTACAACGCATGCCGCATTGAGTACCGACCATTCCTGATTTTCTTGACTTCTCCTAAGTAGCCTAGTTGCATTTGAAAATTTCGTAAAATTTCCTATCGTTGCCCACTGATGCCCTAACGTCAGTTGTTGACGTTAGTGTTTCTAACGTCAACAAAGAAACACTAAAAGAGACTAATTCTGAAAAAAATCGGAAGCAAATCCAAAGTGCTCTTTCTAATAACTTTACTAAAATCGCAGTTTTTGACTTAAATTTAGCAATTTTCTCCAAGTGCCTTGCCCTCTCCCTTATACCCCTTCACTTTTTTTTCTTTTGAAAAATATAGAGATTAATTAAGTCTTATTTTTCTTCAATTGAATTTCTAGTTTTAATTTAAATACCTTTGACAGTTTTATATATTAGCTATTTCACAACCAAAGGGCGGCAAGTTGAGGAACTGGCCCGGGCGGCAAACACTGTAGCTACGCCACTGCCTGGAGACCCCAATTGACTATAATTCTTTAAGATCTAATTCATTTTTTAAGTAAAGAAAAAAACTCCTTTTTTTAAAAATTTCCCCTTTTAACCTCCGACGCCATAAAGAAGTTTGACGTGGCTCTGTATCTGTATTTATGTATCGGTCTGTGGCATCATAGCTCCTAAACGGATAAATCGATCAAATTCTAATAATTCTCTCTGTCTTTTTTTTTCTTTTTTGTTCGAAAGTTGACTTGTAAGGAGTTCTTAGCTGGGCCTTATCTTTGTAGAACTTTTATTAACATAGAAAATATTTAAACACTAAAAACTAGTATCTTTTCCAATTTTCTTTATTGCAAAATTTTTATCCGTTTCAAGTTTCTATTTGTTATTAAATAAAATACTTGAAATTAGTTTTAGCAAGCAAGGCTTTTCAAAAGATTTTAAATTTTTTTCTCTTGATTCTGCATTTGCACTAGCAAAACTTGGTAATTGTGACTGTCTTCTCTTTTCCGTTCTTTCCCCAGTTGTCTAGGAAAATAATAATAACAAAATTAAATATGAATGAATAATTTGAATTTTATATGTGTTCTCATCGCGAGGTTCATCTTAATATTAAGCTAGGTTTCATACTCTAGTTTCATTTGAATTTTTAAACTTAATCTTAGTTCTTCTGCTTACTTAAGGTGTGGGTTGCTCTGCTCCCAAAAAATATTTTGAGCTAGTGGATGATTACCACTATATCCTTTAACCCTGGAGTTGCTACCTTGTAAATTTTTGTGTTTATAAGGTTTAATTATAGGGGGGGGAACCCTCAATATAAATGGTCACTAACCCATCTCCTTAATTTTACCAAAACATGACCTATAATCATGTTTTTAAACTTAATTTTGAAACTTTTTCCAAGGGGCACCTGAAACTCTTTCCCTCTATCAAATACCGCCATTACAGGTTGACTAAAATCTTGTTTATTGGACTTCAGTTCCTTAAAGTTCTTTGGAAGGGTGCATCCAAACCCTTGTCTCCTTGAAATCTCTGAAGATCATCTAAAATTGCGTTTTGAGAGCTACAATTTCGAAAATCTTGCGGGGGACCCCCCATCCACCAAACTTTTGTAAGTGCATTAATTTCACTCACAACTAACTTTCTGTTGTGATGTTTTTTTTTCCTGCATGAACTCAGTAGAACGCACATTTAGATACTGATTTCGCGATGACCCCGCCTTTTCACAAAAGCCTAGTTTCATGTTTTTCATTTATTAATTTGATATTATTCCTACATATTTCACTATTGTGCACCTATATGTGTGAGGGGGTCTTGCAAAGTAAAATTTGACTATGCCCCCCCTGTCGGGCAAGCTTGACCCCCTGTTGGGGGTTTCCTAGCGCTACCACTGGTTGTTGTAAAATATACTAACAGTGTTGTGTTGGTTCACACAGCCGTGCAATTTCAGTATTTTTCATCATGTTTGAGTCACATGTCTGAATTTGAGATGTCTGTTTCTTAAACTAACGATGAATTTATGTATTTTTATTGTCTTCAACCAAAGTCAATGAATAAAGTTTTGAAAATGTTTTTTTTTTTTTCATTTAGGTTTAAAAAATCAAATGGAAAAAAATGTGTATGGACAACCTTTAGCGATAAATATTGTACTAAAGACATTAAAAGGTTTCCTGGCAAAAAAAGATTCTAAAAAGCCATTAGTTATGTCATTTCATGGAACAACAGGAGTTGGCAAAAACTTCATAACTCAGATGATTGCTGATAATTTGTACAAGAACAGTACTCATAGCAAGTACACTCACTACTATCATGCTAATAATAATTTCCCTGATCCAGAGAAGGTTTCTGAGTATAAGGTAAATTTTTTTTCTATATAGTCTTAAGGTGATGTACAATTTTGTTAGGCAAAAAGAAACTTATTGGCATTTTGCTTATAGTAATTGACAAAACCAAGAAATCAGTTCTTGCTTAAAGAGCTGTGTAGTATTGCAGATATTAGCACACCTACCAACTTTTAAACATAATGCCTACATTTTTTCTCATTTTAGCTGTTAAAATGCTTTTATAGTCGAGTCTTGACTTAAGCGAGGGATGTGTTCCAAGAACCTTTGCGTAGGTTTTAATTTCTCCTGGAAAGGGGTGTGTATACGATTATTTTGTCACATAAATATTATTTTTTTCGAAACATTAACTATTGAAAATTTTACATTATCATGTACAATAAAGCAAGTTAGTATTATAGTACTCTTGCGGGAAATTATTTGCATGCTTTTCCATCTCAGCAGTTTGCTCATATAGGCTCAGCTTCGATGGATATTGAACATTCCATAGCAGACTGTTTAAAAAACGTGAAATATGTACACTGATTATAACTTATGTCACACTGTAATCCGTTTTTGAGTTGCAAGACATCAAGTAACATGACACCATGTAACAAATTACTTCAAAATAATATCTGTATATTACATAACTTTGCATTGCCAAATTTTTGATTAAATTTTAATTATTAAAAAAATAAATTTTGAAATTTAGGTAATTCTAATTATTTTTTTATATTAGTATATCATTGTCTCAAATTAACAGTTGGATATCTTACCATTGTTTTTAGGTTCAGATGTCTTACCATTGCTCTAAGTTGACGATATATAAAACATTTTCAATATTTAATAATGTTAATAGTTAATGTGTTTTATAAATTTGGACAGAGTTAATATAGGTGCATGAATCAACTTCCAAGGAATACCTACTAAGGAAACTGAGACATTTTGTCCCAAAATTAAAGGGACGAAATGTCTGGTTCCCTTAGTGCCCCTTAATTGAGAAGTTCTTCTGTATATGCATCCTTCAAATTTTTGCCTATATCATTTTATGGTGTCTTTGTAAAAATTCAATATTATGAGAATTATTATTTCGTACTTTATAAGAGAATTTTTTACTTCAACAGGAGTTGCTCCGCAATGATATAATGGCTTTTGCAAAGCTGTGTGACAGATCTTTATTTGTTTTTGATGAAGTACATCAAATGCCACCTGGTATTTTAGATGCAATAAAGTCTTTCTTGGATTATCATAACAATATTGGTGGTGTTGATTTTCGTAAGAACATTTTTATATTTCTAAGGTAAGCTTTCTGCTTCACTTTGATGTTACCTTAAAAACAGGGTTCGTGCCTTTTTTGATTTAAATCAGATTTTTTTTATTTTTTTTAAATCTTAAAAATTTTGTGGATATTAATTACTTTACCATTTATTAACATAATATATTTCATATTGTAGATGAAAAAGCAACTTTTTAGTTATTTTCATTTCATGGCAGTAACTGTTTTTGATAATAGTTTAAGTAGATCTTTTTACACAAATGCATGATTCAAGTTAAATTTAATGTTTAAACACTAGCTACAACCACCAATCCTTCAAATATATAATTCTAGGAAACAGTAATACCACTTTTTCCTACAATTATAATTTTCATACTTTTTAAGAAAAAAGATTCTTAAAATTAGGCAGTTTTCTATGTTTATCAGCTTAGAGTCAACGAAAATTCTGAAATTGATTCAACTCTTCAATCGGGATCAAGAAGGCAAAAAAAAAAAAAAAATAAATAAATAAATAAATAAATAATATTTCTTTAAGCTTTATCAATAGTTATAATGTTTAAATAAGATGTGATTTTGTTTTACACTTTGCTAAAAGATAAGATTTCCATCATCATTTACCTTTTTAGTGTAAAATAATATGTTGAACAATTATTTTTCTTGACTATAACATATTTGTCATGGTGTATGAGAAGAACTGCAAATTTTTATTTTGTTCTGAACTACTAATTTTGGAGTAAAAGCAATATTGAAAGAGTTTGAAAATCTGTTACACACACAGAAAGAGGGATCTATGTAGTTTTGCCAGTTGGAGTTAAAATTGTATAATGCAGCATTGTTAAATTAAAATCAATTGATTTAAATCATGATTTTAATCACAATTTAAATCAAGCTGATTTAAACCAACAAACCCTGCTTATAAAGGCACCTTATAATTCATTTCTTAGTTAAGACAAATGTATTTAATAATTGAAATTTGTGTATTGTATGTGAACTTTTTATTTTAAACAGTTGCATTTAAGAATTTTTAATTTACTTTATCTTTTTACTTTACTAACATAGTCTTTCCATTAAATAAGCGAACTGAGTCCATAAAAAAATTATTTTGCAAAATTTAGTCCACAGATAAATTCCATGAAATATGATTTTTATATATGGAAATAGTTTTGATTACTTACGTTAACTGAGCAGCATTTTGAATTGAATTTTTGTTACACTTTTTGGCCATGTACTAGTGCATTATTTGTGCACATTCATCTCCACTTAACTATAATAAGTCAGTTTCCCTTATTCATTTATATATTTAAAAAATTGCAAATACACTCCAAACTTGGGATACAATTCTGATTTTGGGTATGGTTACATATACTGCAGAGGCTAAATAGTGTACTCGATTCAATTTTAATACTTGTGGTGGTGACAAAAAATACCTCTTGGAAAAAGCAACACATCCAATATGCTATGTGGCAAATATACAATATGATGCTATTTTTCGAGAAATAATCATAATTTGGACAGAACTGGTACAGATAAAATGCTTAGTACCAACTAAAATAAACGACGTGTTTAAATGAAAACCTGAAGATCCTGTTGTCTGAAATGATATGCAACAAATATTAGCATTTGTTAAGTTTGTTTGTTTAACATTGTTTTCCCAAGTTTTCATTTTTTTTTTCAATTATTTTGCTTTTTAAATGACATAATACATCAACATTTGATCATATATAATCCCTTAAGTTGTAGTAAAAAAAAAGAGAGTAATATTGAAAGAATAAATAGTTAAGTTTATAAACTAGTGGTACCCGCACGACTTTGCCCGTAATAGAAAAATTAAAAGGTCTTTTGGTTTGCCTGTATATTTACAAATAATGTATGGTGAATTTTCTGGCCAATTGGCTTGTACTCATATTATGGTTCCATGTTATGATAATTTTGTATCTCGCTAATTGGCTTGTGCCCATTTTACGGTTCCGTGTTATGATAATTTCATAATTTACTCGTCCATCTTATGATAATTTTGTTCTTAAAATTGGAATAGAAAAAGAACCACATCAAATTTTCTAAAAATGGCTTCGAGGTGCATACCCCCCTGCTACAGGTCTAGGTGCTATGGGCGCCACAGAGATCCTACAAGTCCTCCTAACCAAGAGACTTTCAGCTTCATTATTAGCAAAGATTGCATGCATGTCATGTCTGTCACAAAACCTTGTCATGTCTGTCATACTGATAAATATTTAATATTAATTTACTGTTTACAAATTTCTTAACATTTTTCTTTCTGTTTTATACATCCAAGCCTAACTTTGATTCCCAAAAAAATTTAGACTTGACATGCATACCAAAAGAGCAAATGGTAATAACATTTGGTCATTCAAAATCTATGTCCCAGTTTTGCCATGTCTGTCCAGCAGATTTTAACCCAATTAAGTTAAAATATTTGTTCTTGAGTCAAGTTTTTAGTGTTTATTACACTCCTGTTTGTAAAAATTGCAACGCCGTGAAGGAAGCATCATAGTTGAATGAAATTTAATACACAGTTGAGTGGTAATGGTACAAATAAATGATTACATTTTCAAACCAAACAAACAATAAAAAAAGATAGAAATTAGTATTTTGTGTGGCCACCGTGCGCCGCAATAAGAGCTGCTTCATGACTCGGCATGGAGTGAAACAAAGTTTGCATATCTACCTGTCGAAGAGTGTTCCATATTGTTTGTATGTTCAACCAAAGTTTGTCTGTTGAAGCAACAGGACGAGGATCACAAGTGAGACGCCTCCCAACGAAATAACACACATGTTCAAACGGTGACATATTCGGGCAATATGCAGGCCAAGGAAGAAGCTGTACCTGCTGCGAATCAAGGTAGGATTTGACAGTCCTGGCGACATGTGGACGGGCATTATCCTTCTGGAATACAGCCCCTGACAGTCTTTGCTTTGTAGGAAAGGTATAGCTTGGGGCTGTAAAACTTCGTTTGTGTATCGGGTACTGTTCAAATTGCCCACAATTCCTAGCAATTGTGATCATTCATAATATGCTATGGCACCTCAGACCATAACTCTGGGTGTTCGTCCACTGTGGCATTCGATAATACACTTCGGAATGTGCCGTTCACCGGCTTAGTGCCTGACACGAATTCGGCCATCATGGTGCCACAAATTGAAGTGGGATTCATCAGAAAAGACGACCTGCTACCAACCCACACGCCAGCTCCTGTATGCACAATGGCCCATTGTAGCCGCAGGCAGCGATGGTTTTGCGTGAGAGAAATCCTGTATAAAGGAATCCTTACGCGCAGCCCACGCTGCCGCAGACGACTCCGAATTGATGAAGCGCACAATGAAGCACCTGTAGCTGTTGACCACTGTGCTGCCAATTGTCTAGAAGAAGCTCTACGGTCTGTCAGTGCCATACGCACCAAGTGTTGTTTGTATTTAGAATGAAGACCAGGAAATAAAAATGCATCATTTATTTAGCACTTTAAAATCCAAATAAAATGGCGGACTTTGCCTAAGCATTTTAACGAAACTATAAACAACATCCAAGATTGAAGCACAAACTCCAATTGCCCCACGGCATCTGAGGCACACATGTTTTATTACAAGACCAACGCCTTCCCAGCGAGAGCGACCGCGATCAAAGCTACAGCGCACCCTCGTGGTCCGCCAATCACCGAGAGGCGCAAGGGCATACTTCATCGGCGCCGGAAGAGCGCTCCGATGACGTAATGCACCTCCGTTAATGCCCGTACCCTCGGCAATCGGAGGAAATGGCGCATCCTGTGACTGCGGGAGAACTTGCCGATCTCTGCATAACAATGGCCCCCCTTTCCCGCACTCACCGAATGCTTACTTTTAAAATACAAAAATTTCACTTGAAAAATCCATTATATTTGTACAAAAATATATTTTAACCATATGCAATACTTTTTACATATAACACAAAATAGTCCATGTGACATATGAAATAAAACAATTTACATTGCAAAGACAATTTTTACAAATTTCAAAAGTGCATCTTTTGTCAAAGATTTAGTGAATGTATCTGCGAGGTTATTTTTAGTGTTTACATAAACCAATTTAAAGATATTTTCATAAATTAAATTTCTAAGGAAATGATATCTGATATGAATATGCTTCGATCGGTTATTTTCTATGGGTGATTTGGAGAATTCTATCGCAGCTGCATTATCTGATAATAATATATTTGAATTCAACTCCCTTGTGAAAAAGGAAAAATTTTCACATTCATTCAAGATTCGAATTATATATAGCAACTCTTTAGAAGCATCTGTTAAAGTTACGTATTCAGCCTCCATGGAGGAAAGACTGACACATTTATATTTAAATGTTCTCCAAACTATTGGAACTTGATCCAAAAATAAGATTAATCCCCCAATAGAAATTCTGTCGTCCCGACAGGTTGCAAAATCCAAATCACTATAACATTTTATGTTTAAATGATTTACTTTTGAAAGCTCCAATTTACATTCTTTAGTTTGACAAACATACACCAAAAGTTTTAATAATGCATTCCAGTGAACGATTCCTGGATTGCTTTGAAACTGTGATAAGATATTGATAGAAAAGCTAATATCAGGTCGGGTACGATTTCCGATGTATGCCAAACAACCTATTATATTTCTGTACGGTAAACAGTTCATTTCTTTCCTTTCTTTTTCAGAATTTGGGCAGTCAAGTTTCGATAACAGGGTACCTTTTGCCATTGGCACAGATGATAAAGAAAATTTATAACTTTTATACAATTCACTAATTTGTTGAATTTAATCCTTCTGATGAAGGTACAATTTATTATTTACTTCTTCAAATGTAACTGCGAGGAGTTTGCGAGTTTTACCCATGACTTTAAGGTCAAATTTTGATTTTAGTTTACTTTCGGCTTGTCCATTTGTCGCTGGATAGCCAGGTGCAATTAGGCGTCGTTTTATCCCGTTAATTCTGCAATAGTCCTTGAATTCTTGGGATTTGAATATGGAAGCATTGTCTGTCACTAAAATTTCAGGCAGTCCGTGCCGACTGAAGATTTCTTCCAGCAAGGAAATAGTATTTGTGGAAGTTGGAGATCTTTTAATTGGGATAATTTCTGGCCATTTGGAAAGGGCGTCCACAACGATTAAAAAATTGTGTTCCATAAAGGTACCTGCATGATCAATATGGACTCTTTGTAAAATTTTCTCTGGTTTTTCCCACATGTGCAGAGGTGCTTTAACAGGATTCTTTTTTATGTTGCAACATTCTTTGCAACTTTTGACAAGATTTTCAATATCAGAATCGATGTTTTTCCAATAGCAGTAATTTCGTGAGAGAGCTTTCATCTTGGCAATGCCTACATGTGTTGAATGTAGTTGCCTGAGCATTTCTGGTTGAAGTGACTTAGGAATTATAACTCTATCTCCTCTAAACAAAATTCCGTCTTGAAGAGTTATAGTAGGATTGAATACATTCCCTACCACAACATCATATTTCAACTTTTTTAATTCAACATCTTTTTCGGTTTCATGTTTTATTCTCTCTGCGGTTAAAATTTCTGTTGAGATCCAATTGATAATAAATTGTTGAAATGCTTATGATCTGTCACTACTATTTATTTGATTAATTGAAATTGGTAAGGGGTATCTGGAAAGGTAATCTGCATTCGAGTGTTTATCAGATTTTCTATGAACTATTGTGTAGTCGAAATTTGAAAGAAAATGAGCATATCGAAGCATTCGTGATGCAGACATTACTGGAAGACTTTTCTCTGGATGGAAGTTAAAGCAAATAGCTTTGTTGTAGAGAATTAAAGTGAATTTTCTTCCAAAAAATGTAGTCATAAAATTTTTTGCAAGCTAACACAACCGCAGTTGCCTCACAATCGAGTTGACTATAATTTTTCTCGGATGCTGTTAAACTCCTTGAAGCGAAAGCGATCGGGCTTTCAGTTCCATCAGGCATTGCATGTGATAGAACCCCTGAGAGTCCAAAGGGACTGACATCAGTGGCTAAGGTACTGTATTTTCGCGCAGATAAGCCGCATCGGCGTATAAGCCGCACGAGCCAAAATTCGGGGGGGAAATTTTTGTTTACATCAGATAAGCCGCATCGGAGTATAAGCCGCATTTCAGCTTTGCTATATAATCAATGTGTGTGCATTCAGGTTCAACATAATCTTAATATAATAATTCATATTGTCTCAAAAGATGTGTGTATATATATATATATATATATATATATATATATATATGTATATATATATATAAACAGAAAATAAAGACTTACCTTTTTTGTTTTGTTATCTATTTTTTGTAAAATATCTACAATTTTTAAGTTTTTAATTCATATCACATTAGGCTTAATAACGCATTTTTTTAGGAACAAAAAGGTGAATCAATTTATTTACAAACTCTCAACAATTGAAACAAGAAAAAAGTTTTTCACTGAAACCTTCAAAATCAGATTCATCATCATCGGAGCAAAATAAATTTAAATGAAGTTCATCCAAGTTCTCACTGTTGTCACAGTCAATATCCGATGCTTCGGAAAAGTCCGCGGTAGAGTTTGAGTCCCCTTGAATTATTTCAGCTTCTTTAAAACCAGCAAGAATCGTTGATTTTTTCACAGAGTTCCAAGACTGTGACACCCAATTCGCTACATCTTCGTACGTAGCCCTCCTCATACGGCCGGATTCTGTGAAAGAATGCAGTCCATTCCGCATCCATTCCTCCCTTTTAGACCGCATTTGACCTTTGAACGATTTGTTCACTGTGAGGTCTAATGGCTGGAGGAGTTTTGTCAAACCTCCTGGGATGGCTGCCAGGTCAGTCGACATTTTTTTACACTTGGATTTAACATAGTCCAAGAGATGGGACTTCATTGAGTCCAACAGCAACAAACTGTGTGGCTGAAAAAAGGAGCCATTCCTCCGACAAAAAACCTCCTCCAGCCATTCCAACATGATGGTTTCGCACATCCATCCCTTTGGATTTGCTTTAATTACTAGTGTTCCCGCTAGGCCGTTTTTGAAGGGCGCAGCGCCCTGCCCTTTTTCATATCAGCAGAATGCGCCCCGCCCTTCTTTTAGATCGCAAAATGCGCCCCGCCCTTTTCAAAAATAACAATATGCGCCCTGTGTTTTTAAAAAGAAGGCCTCGAGCATCGTTTCGACCTGCCGCGATATCGGGGCAATTTTATTTGTCCAGCGATCATCTGCGAAAACGCTCGTGTCTTGCCATTGTCCCCAGAATTTCACCCTGAAAACGGCCTCATGAATAAAAGGAGATGTAAACACCTAGGCAAAGAGGGGATGAGATTCTTGGAATTCTAACAGACTTATCAGTTGGAAACAAAAGGTAGATATCTTTCTTCCACTGAGGATGGGTTTGAAGGTGTTCGGTCGTCCGAGATGGCGAGGGGGGGGGGGAGATTATTGTTTAATTCTTTCCCATCCTTGAGTTTCTGAGAATCAACAATGAGAGAGGGAGGGTGGTAGGTAGGCTTCCTTATCTTCATCTGTAGGACTAGGGGGCGCCAGTTCCAGGAAAAATAGAAGGGGTACTATTTGTCAGACAAGAACAGATGCAGATAAACTGCTCCATTTCTTGTCCGAAAAGTCCGAGTGCAAACGCAAATGGTTCTTAATTTGAAAATACATGGTTCTTGACGATGATGCTGGCCGAAAAAATATGAAGTTTACTGAAATATTTCAGGCTGTTCCTTTTTCTTTTTTCCTGCAAAACAGAATAGAAGCAGGGTTTGTATGCTCTTGATAATCCTTGTAAAGGGCTTGGAAAAAGCGTTTATTTTGAAGTGATTGATAAAGTTTTGAAAGCTAACATAGTGCTTGAATTCCTTAGGATCTAAGGAATGCACAACCTATGGCCCGTGGGCCAAACGTGGCCCGCGAAGCCTGTTGAATTAACCCGCGAAAAATTCTAAACAAATATATATTAAAAAAATTAAAAAAAAAAAAAAGAAATAACCAAGTTTGCGAAATTATCGTTTCAAAACTCATTTACAGTTCTAGTTAACAATTTCAAGGTCCAATACAGGTCGATTTTACCTCATTTATAACTATCAATTCCCCGAAATCGCACTTGCAAAATCGGAAGATTAACGAAAATAAAGTAACAAAAACGGCACTTTCACCAAAATGAAAATTATTTTGGAATATAATGCTGAATTGAGCAATACACATCGTATGAATAGGCCTTTTCGTAGCGCTTCAGCCATTTGTGTCCGTTTTTCGTTTGCACGTGGAAATTAGGCTTAGCTAATTTTGGCGCATTGCTAGTTATTGTGAAGTAATCTTTTCGCATCTGTTTCTGATTGGTGAACTTTCTAATTGTTTTCTAAGTAGTACACAGTACAAAGTCTACTGAACCAAAATACAAGGGTATTTTTTTGTTATCTTGAATTTTTAGCCTACCCCCCCCCCCCCCCCCCAACAAAAAGAACTTTCGAAATGGAAACATATTGTTCTGTGTGAAATTTGCCAAGGAAATTTTCAGCTGCAAAATATTTATTCATTCCTTTTTGCTGAGTATTTGTATTATCTCTGAATAGGACTTGTATACTAACAATTATTTAAAAAAACTTATTGACATAATTAAAAACATACTTTTGACATACTTGTGCTTTTTCAACTAAAATGATTTTGTACTGTTTCTTTTTTTATACATAAAAAACTATAATATTGCTTTTAAAAAAAATCACAAAAATAAAATGTATTAAATTTTCATAAAAATTGTCAGTGAAATTAAAATTTTGGACTCGTCCCAGCTGCTTGGGTAACGCATACATCTGCAAATACATTTGTGTCATGAAGTTGTGTCAAGTCCAAGTCCAACACTAGGCATTCAAAAAAAACCTTTTTGTTTTGCACTTTGCTACAACTGCATTTTTGAAGACCAGCACACAATATTTTAATAATTATTCTGTTTGAAGTATAATATATTTAAAAAAGTTGAATTTACATTCATCATGTTTTTGATGTCTACTAAAATACTTAATGGCATAATGCACATTACTAAGCAGTTTTTAGATAGGAAGGGGGGATCCGTAATTAAATACTGTTCATCTTACATTGAAATTCAAAGGATTTTGAAATGCCTAGAATTTTTTTATTCTTATTGAAAAGTAGTCACAGTTATGGCCTGAAAAGTGTTGAAACACACCCAAAGAAAATATTCAGCATTAGCTAAATGTTCCTACGGAGTTTGAAAAATGTGCTTATAGTTGGCATTTGGGGAAGGGGGAGGGCAATCTAGCCTAAAGACAAATGCATTTTCTGGAAAAAATGATATTCAATACTGAAGTTAATGGTGGCAGGGGGGGGGGGTGCACAAATGAATTTCCGGGTCACCCTCCATGTTGTTTGCCTCTATATTTCACCCCTAGTTTAAAAAATATTGGACCCCTTGGGGATCAGGCCCTTGCCAACAGTCCCTTCTCCCCCTTGCTCATGGTACAGACGAATGGATGAAATTTTCGCAAGGTGTTTTAAGATGTTATTTTTCTCCTTTTTTTGGGGGGCGGGGGGCGAATCAGTATTTTTTGAGAGGTGCCTCATTGGTCTTGGATGGGGGAAGATCGCGTTGAAATATATATAGTGCCCTTTTTATAATAAATAGTGCCCCTTTCAAAGACCTGCACCCTGCCCTTTTTTTCTCTAGAGTGAACACTATTACGATATCCTTGGGGAAATTTCCCTTCGGAATCGTTTTCCTCTTGAAGATGAGAAGTGGCTTCAATTTGTCGCCATTTGCAGCACACGACAGCACACAAGTAAAGGAGCTCTTTTCGTGTCCTGTAGTGATGATGGGAATTGTTTTTTCCCCAACTTTGCTCACAGTTCTTGTGGGCGGAATGTCAAATGTGAGCGGTACCTCGTCCATATTCAACACCTGTCCGTTGCTGAGTTTTTTTTCAGCAATAACTTTCTGGACGTACTCCAGAAACGAAGTTTTTTTCTGCAGCCAGTCGTCGGGCAATTGCTGACCCACAGTTGTTCTAGTACGAACAGACAACTTCTTCCTACGCATGAAACGGTAGCACCAGTTGGGGCCACCTTTAAAGTTTTCCATACCCATCTGCCGGGCTATTAACTGTGCTTGTAAACGTATCTTCACCGTTGACACAGACAGTCCCCTTTCTCTTTGCTCAACTATCCATTTTTCTAAGTTTTCCTCTAACTTTGGCCAACCCACAGTTCCACTCCTCTTTGCTCGTTTACTTTTGGGAATTTCTTCCAGTGAAGCTTTATTACTTCTCCACCTTCTAATGCAGCTTTCGTCCACCTCAAAATATGCAGCTGCAGCCCGATTTCCTTTTACTTCTGCGCTTTGAATTGCAGAAAGCTTAAATGCGGCAGTATAACTTTTTCGGCGAGGCATCACTAATACAGAATTTTAATGAAAAAGCAAAACTATATCGAAAATAATGCGGAGTAACGTAACAAATCTCAAGCAAGAAACATGTGTAAGTGATGAGTCAAGAAAAACACGTGAGAATGAGCGAATTCTATTAAGTGTTGCCACTTATTGAGTGCAATGTAACGTTGTGAAAAAAAATGGATGTGTTCGAATAGAGCTACCAGTTAAGTTTAGCTGGCAAGCTAAATCATTCTAACGTGTCGTCAGAGAGAAAATTTTCCATGAGTTTATTTTTCAGTATTTTCATGAGAAAAAAAAAAGAAATGCCTTGCCTGAAATATACATTTATTGAAAAAGTCCTACCTTTATCAGTACGGCTCGAAGAATACGTGTGAAGTAAAGTGAATCGTCTTATGTGACAACGACAACAGAGCAGCGTATAGTTGAATCGGTTAGAAAACCATTCGATCAGTATGTCAGTGCATGTTTAGACGTGAAAAAAAAGAATTGCACGAATTAATTATTGAAGTTCATTTTAGTCAATTTATAAAGAAGACAGGGATTTTAAAAATCAGAATTACTTTTACATCGTATAAGCCGCCCTGGCGAATAAGCCGCAGGAGTTAATATTCAACTTCTAAACACGTATAAGCCGCGGCTTATCTGCGCAAAAATATGGTATATTTTTTGTGGAAAATGTCCTATATGTGACAAGTCGATCACTTCTACCCCTGCATTTAATTGTACAATATCAGGTGGCTTGAAAATCTGACCCGTGTAACTTCGAAAACACACATTTGTTCTTTGAATTGGAATATAAAGTTTTAACTTTTTAAATTCATCAATATTCATTATGCTTACTTTACTTCCTGAATCAAATTTGAATTTATGTTTCAAACCATTTAATTCGATAACATTTTATCATCATTTGTATAATTATTAGGAAAACATCATAAATTTGATTTACAGCAAGGTCATCTTGATCATGTATAATGTTGCTGACATTTTGTATTTTGATTTCTTGTTTTGTTTTTAATTAAATTAGAAATGCAAACCGTTTTGAACAATATTTGCAAGTTAGTTTTTCTTCTTTAAAAAACAATTTTTGGTTTTATTGTTAGATTTCCCGCAATGTAAACATAATCCCTCTAGTCCAAGCTCTTCAAAATTAACACCTTTAGATTTCATGGGTGATTTTGAGTGACTTCTGAATTTTGAATTTTCATTTTTGGTTTGAAGTGAACGCTTATTTTTCACGCTACCGTGTGATACTTTGTTAACAGAATTTGAAAAATTACTCTTATATCCTTTCTTGTTCCTAATTTTTGCAGCTTCAATAGCTAAAGCAATTTTGATTGTCTTTTCGAACGTAATATCACCTTAAGATAAATACCTTTGTGTACTGTAATATCACCTTGTTGCAACAATTTTTCACGAATATCAGAATCAGACAATCCTTAAATAAATTGAGAACATAATAGTGAATTTAACATAGATTTCGAACAATCCCTTGAATTACATTGAGAAACAAATTCAGAATTTTTCGTAAGATCTTTTAATGAAGAAATGAATGTAGATATCGACTCACCATGATTTTCAAGTCTTGAAAAAAAATTATGCTGTTCGGTCTTGATTTGCTTGGGTGGACTGCACATCTGTTGTGTATTAATTTCTACTTGTACTTCTTCTTCTACAATAGTAACTTCGACTTCAACTCCCAGTCCAGATATAGTTTCGATATGGCGTGGTACGTGAACGGTGAAATGTTGTCATTGAATAAAACATGTAATAATCGTCTTTCTATGAAGTACAAAATACATAATAATTTGGAGACAATGTGAATAGATAATGGCTGAAATTATGCAGCTAGTCGAAGCTCTTCAAGGTTTTGTGAATAAACTTAATATTACTGCTTCGGAATCAAAACACAGTAGTAAAGATGTTCTTGCTCAACAGAATTTATCCTTTGATCAATTTGATGAATCATCATTTGAAGGGAGATATTTTTTCTTCTGTGTATATTTTGGAAAATTTTCTGTTCTCCAATAAATTCGCCAAATTCGAATTTTTTTCGCCGAATTTACGATTTTATCGCATTTGGCGCATTGGCGAATGCTTAGCGCTGTCCCTGCTTCTAAAAACTGTGAATTTGGTGGTATTTTAGTAGTATTTTGTAATGCTGCATATTTTCAACCCCAGTTTTTCAGCCATTATTTGTTTTCTTAACGTGTTACTTTCATGCATTTCTGATGTATTTTTGCAATTAAGCAGTATTATGTATTACATATTTCTTTTTGCTGTGGAAAGAATGTTCATTTTTTCAATATGACGGTAACTAGAATTAACACGCTTTACTCAGAAAGCACAGATATACTACACATGTATGTTATAGAACATAAGTAATAATGTGAAGAGAATCAGACCTTACAGCTGCTTGAGCCACTGAATGTGCCTGCCAGATAGTGACGTTATTTTTGCATTTCCCATTAATTATTATCAACAAAAAATTGACAAAAGCAATACCTGCATACTAAATTTTGTGATTCCTGGACCAATTTCCTGTGAAGCATTGAAGGCCATTTAAATGCAGTGGAAAGAATAAATTTTGAAACTTATATATGCAGGTACTATTTTGCACACAAACGTTTCAATGTGTCATACATCACACTTTTTTAAAATTTAAAGCATGGTACAATTAGTCTGTGTTTGCTTCGCTCATTGTGCTTCTAAAAAAAATTTTTTTATTGATTTTTATGTGTAAATATTGAAACTTAATAAGGAGTTAATATTTGCCTCCTAAAACGCTTGATGTATCAAACTGAATTCATTTACCTCGCATAATGATTGCATCAAAATTTAGCTGAGAGTTAAATATCAAAAGGCTTTGCTAAGGAGCCAAATACGCAATCTCCCTTTCTGAGGAGCAAGTTGAACTTGTGTGATACAAATTTTATGCAGTGTCAATTTTTTTTTTTTTTTGCGATAAACAACTTTTAATAACAAAATACATTATAATATTAAAATTAAAAATTGTGTTTTGACTTTTTAAACCTGAGAAAAATAATAAATGTTTATGTCTTTAGATGTGCATAAGCCTCAAAGTTGGAAAAAAAGATTTAAAAAAAAAGGTTGAATTTCAAATTTTTTCAGGAAAATGCAAATAGAATAACTTTTTTGTTCCAACACTACTAAATGCTTCCTGTGTTTTAAGAATGCCATGAAAAATACCTAACACAGCAATTTCATCCTTAACCCCTTCAGACCTGGAGTCCGGTATACCGGACATACACTTTAAACAGCTGCTAATTATTTAATAATTGATTTAATTTGTTGATTTTTTTTTTTGAGCAATCACGATTGCTTATTGTTCTCACTTGACAGTCCTTGATGTTCCGGTTCCTTTTTCAGCTTGGACCAGGCCTGCAGCATCACCGTTCACCGGCGGCGGCGCGGCTGGTCCTGAGCACTGTCCCCCGGAATCCACTTTTGCTGGGCAGTGGTGTCCATGTCCTACACACGCATGCGCATACACAGTCGCCTACACGCGCACGCCTTTACACACATACGCACGCCTACGTGCACACACGTAAGCCTACACACACACGCACACAACTATATATACGTAAGCACCCAGGAGGAGGGACATGCTTGGGCGGGGGAGCCATTTCTAGAAACAATAACTCTAACCAGTAGAGTCTTGTTGCAACTCGTGATTGCGAAAAACATAATTTGAATTCAAAGTTTCAGAATTCAAATTAGAGTTTTTTTTTTTTTTTTGTAGTTGACTCTTTACATTCTACTTATTATAATTTGAAATAATTTTTCGTTTTGGGATTGACAACACTGACATATAAGGATTGAGAGGTAGAGAGTGGCTCATTTTTCCAACCATGGATTTTCATCTGAAAAGCGAGGTTTTTTTCCTGATTTTTTTTAAAATATATAATTTTTAACTAATTGTTTCAAACGCTTATATTGTTTTATAATTGTTTGTAGAACATTTTATAATGAAGTTCGTTCGGTATTTTATCGTTTTTGTATATGAAATATTGACTTCAAAAATGTAAGTCCGGAATATTGGACATGCCATAACTCTTTTAATTTTTCTCCTACAAACTCAAAATTTTGTCTATAAGATACCCTTTACAATACTACACTGTGTACCAAATATCAACATTTTTGGTCCAATATTTCATAATTCCGACTGAAGGGGTTAAGCATCAATAATGCTGAATCATAGCAAATTAAATCGAGACACAAATAATCATTTTTCATGTTGTGGCATAGCTATTTATAAATCATTCAGCAAATTTGATTGAAGTTAAAAAGATAATAAACATGGTACTCTGACACATAATAACATGTGATCTTGTACTGCTAACAGATAGACGAATGTAAAAATATTATTTTGTTGAGAACAGGGTTTCTGTTACGGTAGCATTTTTGTCAAATTGCAAAAACACTATCTAAATTACGAAAATGAAACAATGTATTTTCTCTTTTACGCCCAAAAAAGGAAAACATGATTAACAATCCGAGAGAGCAAACAAGCATGGCAATATTTTTATAAATCTTAGCCGACATGTTTCAACTATCAATTGGTTCAACAATACTTTAGAACTAGGCGTTATATTTCATCCAATAATTGCATTATTCAGGGTTGCCAACCTTGGAGAAACAATTTGAGAAGCATTTGTAGTGATTTTGAAGAGCAAGTTAAAATTTTGCGAGCAGTTACATGTTTTATTTTGAAATCAATAAAAATGACTAAACTCACTTACTTAAAATTGTATTACAGCTTTAATAAATCATTTTAAGCTCGAGTGTAAAAATAATTATTTTTAAATTAATAAAACAGCTTTAAACACTATTTCACTCTTTCAGTATAAGCATCTTTAATTTCCCATATTAACATATTTCTTATGATAAAATAGCAAAATTTAAGCTTGAAAACTTTCGGCCGGGAAATGTGGAGCAAAAGAACTTCTTTGCGGAGCTGCGGAGTTTCACCATTTTCACAAAGCAACTCCGCAAAATACAGAGCAGTTGACAACCCTGATTATTGGAGTTATGAAAATTGAACATGTATCCTCTCAATGCTGAGTTATAGTCTAAATTTTTTATTCAAATTTTAAAGAAATATCAGCCACTGTGTATTTATTTCACTGAAGATGTCACGGCTGAATTTTTAACAGACTTCAAAAAGGAGGCGGTTATCAGTTCATACCGTATGTATGTTTTTTTTTTGTTTGTTTGTCCACTCATAGCGTCTCACCTAGTGAACCGATTTTGATGATTCTTCTTTTCATGGATAGGGGATGGCTCAACTTAGGTCCCATTACTTTGTTTGACCATATTTGTTCTTTAGAAAAAAAAGTTATGGGCAAAAAACAGTAAATTTTATGCAATTTCCAAATGATATTGTAGCAAAGTTCGCACTTTTCATCCGTGGATAACGGTGGCTCAGTGGTAGAATTCTCGCCTCCCACACGAGCGACCCGGGTTCAAATCCCGACTAGGACAAAGTGAATTTTACTAAAATTTCCTTTCTACTGTTTCCCCTATTTTCTCGAATGTTCTATTAATTTCTGCATCTTTCCGAGTCTGGAAAGTTACAGCACTTTCTCAAGTTGTATATAAGCAGATGTAACGTTCATTCGTGGTTCTGAATAAAGATCTCGAGTTGAGACTAACGAGTATTCGCTTCATTTGGCTTTCACATTGTCTTCGCTATCTTCATCTACACGACAATATGAAACTCATTGTTATAAAAGTTTGGTGCCATATAACATTAATAGTAATTGTAATGATAATTTTGAATAAAGGCTTTTCTAAAGCAATACAGTGATATAGAGCCGAACTTCTTACTAGGTAACTTCTTACTTTTACTGAAATATCTACATTTACACTAAAAAGAATGAAATAAAAAAATTTTGGAAAAAAAAATAGAACCGACTTCAAAATTGCTCTAAAAAGTGATTAATAATTTTATTCTTTAAACACCATCGATAATACTTTTAAACATAATTTTTGAAGTTGGCGCAAAAACAAAAAGTAAAATCCATTGTAACCATGCTTCGTTC
>NW_026558821.1:0-115332 GCF_026930045.1 Uloborus diversus
ATGTATGTTTCAAGTCCAAAGTGAAAGTAGACATTGTTTGGTCTTGAGATCTTGTTATGGTCTTTGCAAAAAGCTAAACGAATCGGAAATTGAAGCCTTCCAAATTTGTTTGAAAATTATGACGCAGTTAATAGATTACGTGGCAACACAAACATTTCTCGAATAAACTTTCCCGTCAAAATTGTTGACTTTCGATGAAGAAACGTGTACCGTTGCATAATCTAGGTGGGTTTAAATCGCGAAAAAGAATAAATTGGCTAACCAATTTTCAACCAGAAATCGTGTAGTCACATTTCTGGTGTATCCAGGGATTTTAAAAATTCAGTTGGAATGTTTACGGCTTTCTGTCCATCGACAAAGCCTTGTTCAATATCAACGGTCAGCATTTTTTTTTCCAGCCGTCAGTAATGGGTCATTATTCGCAATAATAGTAGCTAAGACAGCGTCATTGCCCTGTTTTTTTCTCGTTGCAAATCAGTGTTAACTGAGTCTGTGGCTCAACGATCAAGTGACGGCATACCATTATGACTAAGTGGCAAATTTGAAATTGAAATGCAAAAACCTTCAGTCAAACTAAAAACTAAAGCTGCATATTCATAGCTGGTGTAAAATCTGGATTTGGACATTTGTGTCTTTGTAAAACTTTATGAAATGTGTCTTCAAACGTAAAAGTTATACAGTTTCTCCACAGAAATGATGGTTGTGTTGGATATTATGTCGTCAAAATTGTTTTAAACAGACGGATAGTGTTTTTCGTTATGTCAAACCTGCATGAGAAAGTGTCAACTCCCAATGACTGTGTGCGACAAATAAATACAATTCGTGACATGCATCGTCCTATGTATTAAACACTCCATAATTAACGGTCCGCAAATATTCCTGTCTGTTTCCGGAATGTTTACCGAAAACAAATGCAAAAAACATATTTGCTTTGTTTTGAATGCAAAATTTTGATTTGGATGGAGTTTTGATCCCAATGTCTTGGCTTCTATTATGCCCGAGATTGATGATCATTGTATTCTTTGTTTACGTGGCTTCCGTGATTTTCTGATTTTATTCAACACTGAAAAAAACAATTAAGAAACGCTCTGAAAAATAATGGGCAGCCAATAGCCCCAATTTCAGCCAGTAACATATCTTTGAAAAAGTAGGAACGTTTTTCACTTAAAGTCAGAAATCTTCCTAAAATTATCCTGAAATATTTCTGAAGAATTCCGAAACTTCTCCGATTCGAAACAATCATTTCACTAAAACCTTAAGTGATAACCCTAAGTAATATAAGTTACTAAGGCACATTTTTCGACTCACCAAGAAAGTACCAAAATAATAATCGCAACCACAGCCACTGCTAAGAAGGACTTTCAAGCATGCACAAAGTATTCGCCTTGTTGGTTACTTTTGGAAAGTTACGGAATCTAGAGCCTCACTTGCTCCCATTGGGAGTTAAGTCATTCTGGACGGGATACGACAACGGTAATGAATTTAATTCATGATTAAAATTCATTAATCTTCCTGAAATTATCCTGGAATCTTTTTCAAGAATTCAGTAATATCTCCGGTTAAAGCCAATCGTGTCTCTGAACCTTCCGGGAAAATTTCAGGTAAGTTCAGCTTAGCACCTTCTTACATTTACGAGAAAGATTCAAAAGCATTTCCGCAAGCACAGCGAAAGCTATGACAGAATTGCAAGCAAATACCATGAACTTTACTCGTCCGCAAAGCTACAAAATCCCGAGGCTCATTCACTCGCACTAAGTGCTTATCCTCTTCAGACGGAACGTAATGAAAATGAAGTTGATACACTTAATAAATACGCTCAGTAAATCTTTAAACTCGGAGTTAAAGTATTTTTCACAACAGTGAGAAGTCTGCATTCATGACACTTGTAGCAATCCAGTAAACGTTTTGACACAGGTACTTGATTTTCGCAGGAAATTGTTGAGAACTTATGAAAACCGACATGCTCCGCGGAAATAATCAGTGACATTTCGTATTTTTTTAGAGTGCATTTAAAATAGCATGGAACATTGGTATATAACTTTATGTTTGCGAATCGGCTGACGACATAAGATTTTTGAAAATATGTAAAAAGATCAGTGTCGTTTTTGGTCGCTCAAGTGCTCTGTGTAGAAGATATATTTGGAAAAATATACTCATTGACCGTTTTAGAAGTGTACTGGACAGATGGGTCTTTTGCGTAGATAGGGAAACTAAATTATGTCCGATAGTTTCTCGTTGCTGCTTATACATCTTCTCATTCCTTATCTTGTTATTTCGTCATTTTAGCCTATTTTTCGTACTTCAAATGCGACCTAATAAGGAATTTTAATAACGTATTTGAAAAAGTGCTTAGTTGATTTCAAGGAATTGCAAATTTTGACATTAATATGAGTCTCATACATTTTTAAAAGCAGTGGTGAGTATGGAACTACCCGCTGCTTATCAATTTCAACTTGATTTGTAGAATTTGACATTTGCATTTAAAAATGTGGCATTATTATCATCGTTTCTACGGCGATACAATTGGTAACCATCGATATCCGTAACATAGTATTATTTGTAAATTTTAGTTAACTTAAGAATAAAACTTTTTTAAGGATGATTTAACTTACATGATATTTAATGATTACCGCTTAACTTCAGTAATCTTCTAGAAATCATCCTGGAATATATCTGAATTATTCAATGATCTTCCCGCTTAATGACAGTCGTGTCTCCGGCCCTTTCATATAAAACTTAAGCTGATTTATAATAACTGCTTGGCACCTTCCTGCTATGCCAAGAAAGCTTCTCAAAGCATTATCACATGGCCACATCTAAAGCTGAATAGCAAGGAAGTACCATAAATATAACTCGCCTACAATTACTTGCAAATCAACAGAACCCAAAACCATTCTCGCCCGCATTGGGAGTTTTGCCAATTTGAACAGATCGTTGCGGAAACGAAGCCGATACACGTATTAAATACGCCCAGCTAATCTTTATACTGGTGGTGAAAAATCTTTTTCACAACAGTGAGAAGTCGGCATTTGTGAAACTTGTAGCGATTCAGGAAATTTTGACGAATATATTTGATTTTCACAGGAAGCGGATAAAAACCTGCAAAATCCCGAAACATTCTTTGGGAATATTCAGTAACGTTTCGGCATTTTTTTACAGTGTAGATGTCAAACGATGATAACGTTGTATCGATTATATCGATTATTAACTTACACCGCCATCTATTAAGAATTTTTAGAACTAAACAATTAATTCATACTATTATTGTCTAACTAATATTTAATTTGGACTAAAAAATTATAAAAACCATCCTATCTTTTAAGTTGGACCAAATTACAGATAGGTATGAAATTTGATAAAAATCGGTTCAGTAGTTTCGGAGTTTACCCCGAACAAACATCGTGACACGAGATTTATATATATATATATATATATATATATATATATATATATATATATATATATATATATATCTTACTACTTTTATATATGCGAAAGTTTGTCTGTATGATGTATGGATGTTTGGATGTTTGTTACTCTTTCACGCAAAAACTAGTGAACGGATTTTGATGAAACTTTACAATAATATAGCTTATGCATCAGAATAACACATAGGGTAGTTTTTGTCCCGTTATGGGGGGCAAAACTCCCCTTGGGGCGATAAAACACAATTTTCGTATAAATTCTTTAATATAGGGATGAAAAATTACTTGCACATATTTACATTATATGTCCATCGAACGCTCTGATTTTTCTGCTGAAGATGGCACCTGTTTGAAATTTCTAAGTAGAATAAAAAACGAGTTATGAGCTTTTTAGTTCCATGTTCGAAGGCTTTCCTCAATTCAGTACAGTATTTAGAGTATCATCTCAACTCAATGTCGATAGCGACAACTGTTGTATTGTTGACTATCTTTGCTTTTCGTGTCAGTTCAAGGCTTTTCTCAAGTCAAATCTTGAAGTAAGATTTTTGCACAAGATTGGCAAATAATACATGGATTTGGTTGATTATTTTCCATTTTAAGGCAACTTTGAGGCAATTAATGCGGTTTTTTTTAATTTATTTGTGTTGACTGGGTCGATCGGCAGGCAGGAATCTAGCCAATCTTTTTTGTGGAATCATTTCAATAGCTAAGGCATTTGGTAATCTTTTCAACTGTTGCTGTTTGTGAAGCTAAAGAGTACGCAATACTGTTTCTCGGTTTTCACCATGTAACCAAATATCGCTATTTCTTTGTTATTTCTTTCTTTAAATTTTTTAACACGTAAAATTATTCGCCAACTAAATCAAGCAAATCCATAAACTGCATAAAAACTTCCATTCATTTGTCTTTCAAACAATTGCCAAATTTTTACTATTTATTGGAAACATTTCGGGTAGCAACATTTCATAATCACAAGTAGTATCACAGTATTTGGCGACACTGTCTCTTCGATGAAAATTAGTAATACACAGTTTTACAAAGTAGGGAGGGGTGGGCCTCATTTAAGTTACCCCAATACGATTAATGCAAATTTTATAACATTTTAAATCGCAGAAAGGGGATTACGGGCGGCTACGTTTTTAAAAAGTTTGTACTTCAATAGCAATATAGAGAAGGTTTTAGACTGCGTTCGAAAAAAAAGAGATAAATCTTTTTAAACAAGTGAAATTTAATTTCATATTTTGGAAATTCCTCAAATTTGTATATGCTGAAGCATCGTTTTTTCGTTTCTAAAAGAGTACTATTTTGTCCTTCATACTTATTGCCATTTTACTTTTATGGGTTAGGAAGAAGCTCCATTTTTAATCACGTCAAAGCGGTGTGTTTTGAGTTGTTTCAGTTACAGCAGAAAACGGATAAAAATAGCGATTGTTTCTCATAATTATTACAAACCCAGGCATTTTTGCTACGTACAATTATCTGGTAACTAAATAAAGTTATGAAATAGAGTCCGCCCCCAAAAACTTCTTTGATAGGAAAAGTTATGATAACGTGTTCGGGACGAGTGTTCAAAAATTTTGGCGCTACAGCCATTGCAAAAGTTGCATTAAAATGTAAAAACTCCGCCAAATTAATTTTGGTAAAAAGATCATTAAGTACTATGAGGTATTGAAGTTAAAATTAATCCACCAAATTCTTTTTTTATATCTCCAGTTTTACCAGGCGACTACGTAGTGAATTGGCGAATTATTTAAAATTTTTATGAAACTTTTCATTTTCTTTTTTCTTTTTTGTGTGTGTATTTTTAAGGGTTAATGATGCTACTTAGGATTTTGTGGAATTAATGCCCCTATTTTAATGGCGACAATAGAGAAAATTGTTCTATCTTTCATTCTTTTATTCTTTTATTTTGTTTTTCTATTTTTTTTATCCTATCGGACCTGTGCTGATGAATATTTCTTGAAATAATCGTGACAGAGATCATCAAAGGGAAATGTTATTTGAAAACTCTGACAGAGACCATTCTAATAGAGACTTTGGGAATTTTTCTGCTTGCGAAATGAGAAGTTTTTTGTACTATTGTCTTAATTTAAATGGGAACTTAAGAAAAAAAAAAAAAAACCTGTTGTCCTTACTCTAATTTTAATGGTATTTTCACTCTGAACTTTTTGGTATTGTAATCAGAACCGTTTACGTTATTTAGAAAATGTTGATTTCCTTCAAATGGGAATTTTAAAGGTTTGATGTTCTCTAAAGGGACATTATTAGAATCAGGATTTGTAGTGATTGCTGATCCTATTTTGGGCCGATATCTCCGGTAAGAAGCTATACATTATACAATAATTTGGATAGCCGGTGTAGCGCTGGATATTATTTGACGGAGATCAGGATTATAAGGAAACTGTTTCACTTTATTTAAGAACTAGCTTTTACCCGCGGCTTCGCTCACGTTGATGTAGTTTTTTTCAATTGATTCAAGTTAATGGTCATTACAGGCAGAGGTCAAATAGTTACCAAAAAATTGTTTGTCTCTAGTTTAGCCGACATTTCAAATTGCCTGTCCCCTTAAATGTATCAAAAGGTATTAATAAAACTGAAAATTAGGGGGAAGGGGAGTAAATGAAATGTCGGCAAAACTGAGAAGACACCCAAAAATCACAAAAAAATAAGTCACGAAAACGTTCAGGAGATGTAAAGAAGTCAGTTTGGGTAATTCCCAAAAAATCCAATTCGAGTGAGGTAAACTATTCTTAAATAGTGTGAAACAGTTCCCTTATAATCCCGATCTCCGTCAAATACATAATGTCCAGCGCTACACCGGCAGTCTAAATTATTGTATAATGTATAACTTCTTACCGTAGAAATCGTCCTAAAATAGGGTCAACAATCACTACAAACACTGATTCTAATAATGTTCCTTTAGAGTCAGAACATCAAACCATTAAAAACCCCACCAGAAGGAAATCAACTGTTTCTAAATATCGTAAACGGTCCTGATTACAATACGAAAAAGTTCAGAGTAAAAATACCACTAAAATCAGAGTAAGCACAACAGTTTTGTATTTTGAGTTCCCATTTAAATGAGGATAATAGCACAAAAAACTTCTCGTTTCGCAAAGAGAAAAATTCCCAAAAGTCTCCATTAGAATAATCTCTATCAGCGTTTTCAAATAACATTTCCCTCTGATGATATCAGTTATGATTATTTCCAAAAATCTTCGTCAGTACAGGTCTCATAGGAAAAAAAACAAATAAAAAACAAAAACAAAATAAAAGAAAAAAAATAAAGAAGGAAAGAACAATATTCTCCATTGTCGCCATTATAATAGACATTAATCCCTAAAATCCTAATTAGTATCATTAACCCTTAAAAATACGCACACAAAGAAGAAAAAAAAATTAAAAGTTTCATAAAAGTTTTAAATAATTCGCCAATGCACTAAAGTAGTCGCCTGGTAAGACTGCAGGTAAAAAATGGATTTGGTGAATTAATTTACGTTTTCATATTAGTTTTACTGTTATTTAAGAGTGTTGTTTCTCTAATTTGGCGGATTAATTTTAACTTCAATACCTCATGGTACTTAATGATCTTTTACCAAAATTAATTTGGCGGAATTTTTACATTTTAATGCAACTTTTGTCATGGCTGTAGCGCCAAAATATTTGAACACTCGTCCCGAACACGTTATCATAACTCTGCCTATCAAATGAGTTTTAAAAATGTCATTTTGTTTAGTTTCATTTTATATTTCTTGCAATTAAAAGCAACGCTAAAATGTAAAATAATAAATCCTAATTCATTATTTATCGCCAAAGGACCACAGTACCATACATTCGGCAGAGACTTGCCAAGTTTATGAAACTGCGTAAAATGTTTGGTTAATCTATATTCATAAGATATGATTTTTATTCCGAACAGAAGATGCTATAAAAAAAATGTTTTGCATGTCTTTGGCCGTTTCTGGCGAAAAATAAATTTTTCTTCGACGGTAACTGGGTGTAGGGGCAGACTCTATTTCATAACTTTATTTAGTTAACAGACAATTGGAAGTAGCAAAAATAACCGGCGTTGCCTGGGTCTGTAATAATTATGAGCTTCTTCCTTACCTATAAAAGTAAAATGGCAATAAGTATGAAGAACAAAATAGTACTCTTTTATAAACGAAAAAACAATATTTAAGCTTATTCAAATTTGAGGAATATATAAAATTAAAAACTTCACTTGTTTAAAAAGATTTATCTTTTTTTCTTTCTTTTTTAACATAGTCTAAAACCTTTTCTATATTGCTATTGAAGTACAAACTTTTAAGAAGTGTAGCTGCCCGTAATCCCTTACTGCGATTTAAAATGTTACTAAATTTGCATTAATCGTTTTGGGATACCTTAAATAAGGCTCCTCCTCCCTACTTTGTAAAACTGTGTGTTACAAATTTTCATCGAAGAGATAGAGTTGCCAAATACAGAGATACGTCTGGTGATTGTAAAATGATGCCACCTGAAATGTTTCCAATAAACAGTAAAAATTTGGCAATTGTTTGAAATTGTGTGCTAAGACAAAGTAATGGAAGTTTTTGCGCTGTTTACGGATTTGCTTAATTTAGTTGGCGAATTATTTTACACGTTAATAAATTTAAAGAAACAAATATTTAAGAAATAGCGATATTTGGTTACATGTTGAAAACCGAGAAACAGTATTGCATAGTCTTCAGTTTCAAAAACAGCGACAGTTGAAAAAAATGCCAAATGCCTTAGCTATTGAAATGATTCTACAAAAAAAGTTTGACTAGATTCCAGCTGATCGATTAAATACCCAGTCAATACAAATAAATAAAAAAACCCATTAATTGCCTCAAAGTTGCATTAAAATGGAAAATAATCAGCCAAATCCATGTATTATTTGCCAATCTTGTGCAAAAATCCTACTTCAAGATTTGACTTGAGAAAAGCCTTGAACAGTCACGAAAAGCAAAGATAGTCAACAATACAACAATTGTCGCTATCGACAGGGAGTTGAGATGATACACTAAATATTGTATTGAGTTAAGGAAAGCCTTCGAACGTGGAACTAAAAAGCTCATAACTCGTTTTTTATTCTACTTAGAAATTTCGAACAGGTGCCATCTTCAGCAGAAAAATCAGAGCTTTCGATGGACATAAAATGTTAATATGTGCAAGTATTTTTTCATCCTCATATTAGAGAATTTATACGAAAAATGTGTTTTATTGTCCCCCTAAGGGGGTATTGCCCCCCATAACGGGACGAAAACTACCCTATGTGTGTTTCTGGTGCATAAGCTATATCCCAGACAACCACAATTGTCTCTTAGACATCCAAAAAGGTCCATGGCATATCCAAATATCCATTGGATTTGCCACACAGCTGATGGATATTCATATCTGGTCATGTCTATGGATATGGATTTCTGGTATATCTTCAAGACATCCAAACGGTTACATGTTTTGGATGTGGATATTCGGATAGCTTATGGATATCCAGATTTTGGATATGGATTTTCGCAAGTCGTCTAGCTATCCAGATTTCTACATAGCTTGTGGATGACTGTTAAATAACCTGAATGTTTAAAATAAATATCCTTCTAAGTCTCATTTATGGATATCTGCTAGATATTTGACTTTTGGATATTACTTGATTTGTTTATATTCAGCTCTCTGCGGCAAAATTCTTTTAATTTAAAGTTTTGTTTATTTGAGGTGAGTTTTTTTTAAATTCATTTCCTTTTAAAGTGTGGTGAACTGATAAAACTAACACTTCTTCTAAATTTCATTGTTTATCAACAAAATCGCGATCGCGACACGGCGTGAGTTTGGTGGATAACAATTTTGTACTGGATACTTTTCTTTGCTGTAACTACATTAATTAATGTAGCTATGTTCTTTTCTTAGATAAGTGTTTCAGATGCTGCTGATTTTTTTGTGTTTTTCAAATTTTAGAACATTTGTTTTTCATCAAAAAGTAAGTATTTGTATGTTACCTACCGCTTTTCCGTTTGATTTGAATGTCGGCCATTGCTACTTTGTTTGCTGTTTTAAAAATTTAGTGGAGTATTAAACTGTTTTAAAGTTTTTCTTTTCTTTATTGGTATGTTTCTTTGTTTCTGGTAAATATTTTTTTTTACTCAATGATAATTTTTTCACTAATGAGGAGTTAAGTTCACAGGTACCCTAACTTTGATTTCTGTTCGTGTATGTTCGATCTGCATTTCTCCCACAATGTTAACTTTTCATTTTTTTAAATATAAAAGTCTATCTAGCAAGTAGGCTAGGTATTAACTTAGATTTCTTTGCATTTGTTGTGTTACTTTGCTGAAAGAATTAAAACTCTTAAATTTGTTTTGTGGAAATGTTTAAGGCTTATTTTCTAGAAATTTTTATGTTTTTGAATGTTTAGTTTAACCATTCGATTTAAGCATGCATTCCCCCAAAACATCTATCCAGTTTGTTAATTTTTTCAATTGCACCTTGCTTGAATATGTGTTTGCATTATAAAGTTAAAGATTGCATTTTAGTCTTTCCCCTTGTTGTCGGATGGCACAAAAAGGCCCAATGTTGGGTTTATTATTTGCATTCATGTTTTAGCACCTCATCGTTTACATTAGCAAGATGTGCACTACTATTAATATTATTTCTCCCTAAAAGCTATGAAATCTCAATATGTTTGAATTTTGGTTTTACCAATGTATTACAAGTGTCTCACTTACTCCTCTTTAATAATAAGCATTTTTTGGCATGATTTTTTTTCAATTTCCCGATTGTTTTATTTAAATTCAAATGGTATTATATTTGCTTGAAAACTCAGCCAACTGTTGACTAAAAAGTGGTTGTGTTTAAAAATGCCAGGTTAATGAGAATGCATATGTAAAATTTTTCTCCCAGGTGTTTTCGTCCTGCCAGAATGTAGATGAGTTTTCTGGATTTGACGGGGTTATTAAGTATCAAATTGTTGAAAATCTACCATATTAAAATTAGCGTAATATTTTATAAGTCTCTGAATGCTGTAAATTTTGCAACAATTAAATATGAATCCAAGTTAGCCAACTATTACTCATAAAAGTCTGACTTCAAAATTCACATTGTATGTATTTGATGTGTAGGTTTCACTAGTGCCGTACCAAGTAGCTCTTAGTTTGAGTTCAGAGTATCAACCTTGTTGACATACACTTTACCGAGCACTTAGAATGACACTAAATACTCATAATACAATATACAAATTATTCTTTTGCAAATATTTAATTATTTTATAGTATGAAAGAGAAAATAGAGAATGAGAAACATCCGGATAGGAACATTTTACAGCGACTACCTAATAAAATTGATGTAGTTTCTTTTTTATGTTCCTTCTCTGTCAAGCCAGTTTTTTTTTTTTTTTATTGCAGTATCCTGTGTTTGTCAAGTATGTAAATATATAATTCATAAATTGTTATGAAAAACAAGATAGCAAATATTTTTTTCTTTATTTTAGCAGAAGAAAAAAACCAAGCGGAAAAATTACTGAGAAAAACATTCGGGAGGAACTATTTAAATTAATGTAGTTTCTCTTTTATGTTTGTTCTCTGTGTTTTCGACATCTTTTAAAATTATATCCTTTAACACTCAAGCATATAAGGTAAGTATATCTTATAATTTAATAATTCCAAATGTGAAAACACATGCTTTATGCAGCATCAGTCCATTATTTTTGTAATTTTCTCATTTTTTGAATTAAAAAGTTTTCTTGGCTGTTTTTCAGAACAAAAATTAGAAAAAGGAGATATTTAATTCAAATATTTTGGAACAGTTTGGACTTTTTGGCGAAAAGGCCTTCACGCCAGTTACATCTGCAATTGTGGTTATGGCTGCAATTTTCTTGAGTATTGTATACTCGACTGCAAGCTTACTTAACAATAGAGAAATAAGATGAGACCAAATGAAGGAAATAGTTCATTGCGTCTTTTCCGATATTCGGGAGAAATTATGCTCTACCATTTAGAAATCAGATTTGTTCGTTGAACCCACGCATACTACCTTTTTTAGTCATAATTTCTGTCAGTCTTTAAATACTTTCAACTTTACGAATGAAGCAGCGCGGAACATTAAAACCATTTGAATCAAACACGCCAGCCAGTAGCAGCTCATACACAGGTGGTGATCTTTTATTTGTGAAGCAGGTAGGGTGAGGAAGCTAGTAAGTGTGACGTTTTATCTGTTAACTCGGTTTTTCTTCTGTGTGTCGTGATGATGTCACTGTCCTCTTAAGTTGCAGGCAAGTATAGTTCCAAATGTCATGATGTTATTGTAATTGAAATTCTAAAATTTTGCATTAAATTCTAAGTATTTTTTTCTGCTGTAATATGTATTAACAAAGTTCCAGATGTTGCATTGGCATTGCCAAAATAAGTGTTTTTATAAATTGGTTTTCTCCCAGTTTTAATCAAAATTAGGGCAACAGATTCCGCCATGAAAGTTGTGGTTAAAAATTATTTGCGGCACATCAAAACCTGACTAGATAAAATCAAATAAATAAATAATAATAATAAACCTGAATTTTTGACATCTTGAATTAAAATTAAGCTCTTTGCAATCATGAGTGTGCATGTGCTGGTGCGTGTGTTTATGTGTATGTGTAAAGATATGTGAATGTTTGATGGTGTGTGTGTGCAAAGACGTGTGTATGTTTGAAGGCGTGTGTGTGTGTAAAGACGTGTGTATGTTTGAAGGCGTGTGTGTAGGATACAGAAGCAACCGCACAGCAGAAGCGGATTCTGGTGGTCAGTGCTGCTGGTGGAGACCTAGTACGGTGCAAATAGACCAAAAAAAAGGCCTAACCTCAACATCCAAAGTAAAAGTTTCCCTCCATCTCCAAATTGTTCTATACAGTCCACATATTGTTTGGTAAAAAGTTACACCGTTTTCAGCGTCGGGTTTTGGGGGGAGGGGGGGGGGAAGAAGTTGGTAAATTAGTAGTTTTTATCAGTTTTTCCGAAACATTTAGAAAACTATGGTGTTTAGCGCGAAAAGTGCAGCATACAAAAACTCTACACCAAATTTCGAACAAAATGGTCCTAAACATTATTTTGTAAAGTGAACGGTTGCAGAGTAACGGCAGGTGAAATATTGAAAATTTTCGTATTTTGTTAGATTTTTCGGAAAAAATATTCATTATCACTCAGGAAACTAATTTTTTGTATGAGGAGTGTTTTGTAAAAGCAAATTGTGATTTATGGGGCCGGTGGTATGTTTGTGATAAGCCCCTGAAGGTACGACAATCTCACCACCTACTCAAGGGGCTCTACTTTTAAGGGAAAAGAAGCATTCATGGACCGTGAATAGACCTCTTCTAGATCTTCGTCTATGATATTAGTGCCCCTGTTATTACTTCCTAGGCCTGAGCAATTACTGCACAGTTTAGACCTCTACTTCTGCACTCGCAGTTACAGACGCATTCAGCTTTGTAAACGTGCACTATGAGGGAAAGTAATTCCTAGGGAGTTGCAGAACGCATTGCTGTAATTGGTCTCAGGTGTTCACCAATCTTCTTCCACCCCCACTGGAGGTAAATTCTTTTTCTCATCCAGTCGCTGCTGAACCTGGTGGTAGGTTCTATATGAATGCTGCCTGGTAGTTGCTGAAGTGGGGGTAAGCCAACTTGTGTGTGTGTGTGAACAATAAATGTATAGGCTGCTTTGCAATAGCCTGCAAGTAACACTGGTAGCGAAAGCTATCTAGCTCTTCAGTATTCTTTGCTCCAAACATCGCAAGAAAGAAATACTTTCCTGCGTCAGCCACTGCACTGGAGTCAGCTTTGGAATCGTTAAAGACTTCGAAGCTTCGTACGAAGAGCGTTGTTGGCTTACACTTTCCTATACGGTGAAATGTTTCCCTTCTTGTAGAAAGATGGTACATTGTCACATCCTGTGAAGGCGTATATTGCAAAGAGCGTATATTGCCCTTCATATTGCTTCGCTGAATGTTTGAAACAGTGCACACCTTCTCCTGCTGATTGCCTTTCTTTCGTACCACCGTTTTCACTTTGTTTTCTGATGGTGTGTGAACATTCAACTAGACTAGTAAGTCCATGTCATCACCGATCACACAAGCTTCAACTCCATTCTTAGCTTTATCAATCGCTGTTAAAACTATTAATAAGTCAGCGTCACCCGATGCTTGATGAACTGTGCAATCGCCTCTTTGCAAGTACATTGTCAGGAGAGAAATAAGGCCCATTTTGTTCTTAGTGTTAGATAGAAATTCACTTTGGTTCATAGTGACATCGATTGAGTCTTCAACTTTGACTTCAAAATCAGTGGTAGAACGTGATCTACGTAATTGTTCCTCATCTTTTGTGGTTCCTTGCTCGTATTCATCAAAAACAAGTTGCTGGCCGATAATGAGCAATTACGTAATTTATGTATTGCTCGCAAATCTCTCTAAAGGTAGCTGGGAAACGTCAGAAAACACGATGAAGAAGGTGATCTTTATCAATGATGTAGGACGCTTTTTCTAAATCTGGGGTGACCTACGATTCATTTGAATCTGGAACCAAAACAGACACCATTGATTTGCTCCCCTTCCTTATCAAGCCAGATTCGTCGAACAAGGGTGGAGGATATGCACATAATTCAAATTAAAATACAGTCGAGCCGGCTTATTAGATTATCGGTTAAAAGAATATCCCGCTTAATATAATAAATTTTCAATGTACCAAACCAATGTAATGTTTTATTTTTATCCCGGTTTTTGGAATATCCCGCTTATAAGAATATTTTTTCGTGGCTAAATGGCTATTCACCTAAGCAGGTTCGACAGTATTTCTTAAAGTCTCATATTTTCTTACAGTGCACACCATCCGATGTGAGAGAGTATTAGGCAGTTGTGCACGTGGACTCAAGTAAAATTTTCTGAAGACAGTGTGAAATTTTCTGAAACTATGAGGAAGCTCGACCCTTCCCCCTCCCCAGTAAAAACTCTTCACATATGCATACAAAAATTATTTAAATCATTAATAAAAATCATTTTTAAAAAGTTTTTTTAAAAATAATTTTTCAGTTTTAGAATGTGTTGTCAACTCAAAATTTTCTGAAATTTCGGATCACAAACACCCCTGGTATTAAGGTTCACACATACAGTGGAGTTGTTAATTGTCTTAGACTTGGTAGTAGAGGCTAGAGACTGAACAGCTAACTTTCTTTTCAAGTGTGTCTCTGAAAGTTTTGTTCTCAATCTTTTTTAAAGATACATAATAGTCTAACTTCAAGTGCTTTATCACAGTTCACGCAAATTGCAGAAAATCGGTTCTCGTTCCCAGTATTTCTACGTTTCCAACCCCATGTGGTGACTCTTAGTTTCTTTTAGACTAGAATACGATTGTACAGTATTACTTTTTAATAAAATTGTTTAGTTATTTCTGTTTACGTAGTAGTTAGAATTTCATTTTCCTAAAAATCTTAAAAATGCGAAAAGTTTCTTCTTTTACACCCGCCGTAACTCTGGAACCGTTCACTTAACAAAATAATGCTTAGGACCATTTTGTTCGTTATTTAGTGTAGATTATTTTGTATATTGCACTTTTTGCGCTAAATCCATAGTTTTTTAAATATTTCCAAAAAACTGATAAAAACTACTAATTTACCAACTTCTCCCCCCCCTCTCCCCCCGAAACCCGACGCTGAAAACGGTGTGACTTTTTACCAAACAATATGTGGACAGTATACAACAGTTTGGAGTTGACGGGAAACTTTTACTTTGGATGTTGAGGTTTATGTCTAATTGCACTGTACTAACCGTGCTTGCTGGAGAAGCAGGACCTGAGCCAGTCAACAGTGGTACTCCCGAGGCTCCTTTCCAAAAATCAAAAGACTAACATCATTCACCGGTGAAGTGAAAACAAGAAGCAATTTGTGATTGCTGAAAACAAACATAGATGTTTTGTCCCTGTCAAATTTTCATGCAATTGTGATGTTTTGTTTGTATGCATTTTTTAAAATGTTAGTCAATAAAAACATTTTACAGTAGTTTTGATGACATTAAAGCTTTTTTCACTACGTAGAATTTAGTTTTAAAAAGTAGAGATTGCTGTGTGTAACTCATGTAAAGGAAGGAGCATATAAAGGTAGGTCATTTTGCCGAGGAATATCAAATTTTTATTGAAGTTCAGTTTTCAGATTTGAAATTCGACATCTTTTAAGAGATATGAAACAAAATAAATATTTTCATATTTGTCTATTATTTTTTTCTAGATTATACATGCATTAATCACAATGCATCATAATATTTTAGTGTGATAGTTAATTTTTTTTGAACACTTATCAAATAAACTAAACTTTATTAAGTATTATGCATTGTGAGAAATCCTTTTACTTATAAATTATATTTGAGCCACGAGTTTCTAATAATATATTATTAGATGTAAAATTTCAAATTGGTTGCAAATAAAGTGAATTACTAGCTGAATAAACATATTTTTTTGTGTGTGAATTGGGGGGGGGGGGTTGCATATTCATTAGTAAAGCTACTTTAAATTACCAAGTATAATTTAAAAGATTTAATCAAATACAATTTATGACATAAGGTTTATAAAATATATAAAATTGCAGTAAGGAGGTTATTGCTTAGAGTTAGCAATTATGATTTTATCAAAATAAAGTAAAATATAAGTGCATTTTAAATTTGACATTAGTCAAAGAAATTGATTTAGTTTTTTTATTTTTTGATCAAACTACTATAAAGTGTATTAAACCTATAGCATTTAATATCTGAGTAAATATAGGTTGCATTTTTAATATTAAAAATGCTAAATTTTTCTTAAGTAAATATTTTAAATGAGTAGTAGTGAAAATATATAAATTTTAATAATCTCTATGTTTTTTTTTTAATGATTTAGTATTTAAAATTTTAAGGATGCATTTTATGTCCAGATTTATTTTGCTTATAGGCTTAGTACACAAAGTAAACAACATGGATATTCTAGATATCTATAAACTATCTAAATAGCTATCTCCCATGGCTATCTAATCCACGTAATCGACATAAAACGCATATCTCGTGGATATCTATCGCAAATCCATAACAACCTCCCTGGGATGTCTTTTAAGTGCAACCTTTCTTCCTTCTGGTGGATATTGACTTGGATATGTAGATCAGGCATGGATATCCAGTGGATTTGGTGATGTCTACTTGCTTTATCCAATGGATCTCTTATAGATGGCTTTTGGATTTGGTTGGTTGTCTGGGATTATTGTAAAATTTCATCAAAATCCATTCACTACTTTTTGCGTGAAAGAGTAACAAACATCCATACATCCATACAGACAAACTTTCGCATATATAATAGTAGTAAGATAGTTGACTTCACTCGAATTGGATTTTTTGAGAATTACTCAAACTAACTTCTTTAGAACTCCTGAACGTTTTCGTGATTTATTTTGTGTGATTTTTTGGGTGTCTTCCCAGTTTCGCCGACATTTCATTAACCCCCCCCCCCCCCCTTCCCCCTGATTTTCAGTTTTAATCATACCTTTTGATAAATTTAAAGGGGCAGGCAATTTGAAATGTCAGCGAAACTGGAGACGGACCATTTTTTAGTAACTATTTGACCTCTGCCTGTGTTGACCGCTAACTTGAATCGATTGAAAAAAACCACATCAACGTGAGCGAAGCCGCGGGTAAAAAAAGCTAGTATATATATATATATATATATATATATATATATATATATATATATATATATATATATATATATATATATATATATATATATATATATATATATATATATATATATATATATATATATATATGGTGTTTTATTATATCATCCCAACATGACATTGATAAATGTTTCTTCAATTTGCAACTGTTGCCATCTGTTATCGCCAAGAAGAAGCTAAATGAAAACTTTCTGAATCATTTTTACAGTGTACGTAGGAGAAAACGCATTAAATGAGCAAAAAAAAATATTTTCTGGAAAACAAGAAGAGATCGCATGCTGTTTTCTTTTTCATGATGTTTTACACATAGCCAGGTCCCATAATATATAAAAGGTATTTTTTTTCTTAGTGAAGCTGTTTTGAGTTAATTGCGATCAAAAAAGCACAACTTTTGAAAATTTGAAAAATATGAGGGTATTTTTCTCCTAAAAAAATTAAACCTCAAACAAATTTTGTGCCATTTATTCTCTTCATAGTATAAACTTTCGGTATGTATTACATATTTTTCGTGGGGAGGGGGGGGGGGAGGCTTTTTGGGAGAAATAACGCAGGTTAAACTTGCGCGAAAACGGATAAAATCCATACTTTGCGATCCCTTATCTGAAGAAAACAACAACCTCCAACCAAAATAACTATGAAGTCATCATCACCAGATTCAGTACAACCAATAAATATAAACATAACCGTGAGGTGGTGTTTCTGTAAAGAACTAAAGCGCTCTGAAATGCGACTTTTAGAATTTTTCTAAAAAAGCGCTGCAAAACCTCAAACTTTGGGAATTTTTAATCAGCGAAAAAATATTTTTGGAAGGCTAAAAATTTCAGAATGTTCACTTCTCATGACCTACTTTGACATACAAAAAATTAGGAAAATCAAAAATGGTCACTGCCAAAATCTCCTTTTTTTGTCTGAATTTCAAAATAATGGCTCTTAATAGCTTAGTTGCACAAAAAGATATGAATGAAGGCGATAAGTGGCATATGATGCATTAAAATTATTTTACTCTTTCAGATTTCTCCATTGGCTGGTATGGCATTAAAGAACAAGTTTTGCTGTACGATTAATTGCATTACTAAATAAAGTAATCATATCATATAAAGTAATCATATTTAACAAGAAATTTTTTCAATTGCACCGTTTAATTTACAGCGAACGTAAGTAAAAAACTAATTAGCACCTGTTCCTATCAACGTCGATATGTTTACTGATCTTCGTACTATTGCTTGCTTTATTCTTTGAGTTAGAGTTTCTTCAAAAATTTGCTCACCCATAAACATACTAAGAGAAATCTATGGAAAGCTATTATAACATGGTTGTTTATCACTCCTTAAAAATACGAAACCAGTGATTGCCCTCAACCTCAAAAATATCATACCTCCTTTCACACCTCGAAGCCTGTCCCGTATTTGCTGTTCTTAAATCTGGCAACCCTGCTTCTTTCAGGCCCACTCAAAGAGAAAAATCGCGGAATCAGTTACGGTTTTTGAACAGTAGCAAATGAGTACATTAGTTAAATGAGAAGAAAGATTCAACATCTGGAATTCTTCAGATTTTCAGAAACAAAAGGCTTTAGAATCTCCAGAGGGGTCGTGTCTCATTCCCCGACTCTCGCGAGGAAATGGCAACCTTCCGCCAAGTCAGTTCATTATTGGCGACGAATACATGTCCTTTATTCCTAAATGTTGGCTTTTGTGTCAAATCACGTTTCCGTTAGTATTTTTTTTTCTCGGCGGAGCTTAAAAACTGGTTGCGAAGTGGAACTTCTTCTTCCATTAACTATATTCTTTGTTATTATTGTCAAAACAGTTCTTTAAAGAATGGGCAAAGCTTCAAACATGTCCTCTAGAAAATGTAGGGAAATACAAGCATTGCACCTTCACACATAATCAGAGAAGTATTGCAAGTATAACAGGTGTTTTTAGGTCAATAGTTGGAAACATCACAATAAACGTTGACCAAAACATGTCACTCTAATTGAGTATAGCAGACACCAAAACTTTCGGAGAAATATTTCTAGAATACTTATTATAATCTCACGACAACAGCCGTTTTACACATTAAAACTGAAACAAGAATAACCTTACATATTTGCAATATAACGCAGATTGGTAGTGTTGCCACTTCTAAAAAACAATAACAATGATACCAGCAACATTTTAGAATAAAAAAATCTAGCTGACCCGTGCGGAATTCCGAGTTCTGCTTCGAATCGTTTCATGTAGCATTTCTCTCTTCAAAAATTTCAAAGAAGAACATTATGAAGAAGAATTGTAAAAAGTACACGGATTTTAGTAAACTGAAAAAAGTATAGGCACAAAAGAAGGCATGTAATTTAAACACATCAGCGACAAAACCTCGTTAAATACAACTCTGTGATGATGTAATCATCGCTCACTTTTTGGTTGTACGTATTTTCAATGCAAACATAAATATCATTAAAAGTGTCACTGAGTGACTCGTGAAAAAGCAGTAGTTGTGCATGTGAAAAAACGGGTCGTGGAAAATACAATCCTACCTATGTGAGCCTGTGACGAAAAAAGAGATGCATAAAAGAGATACGTACTGGCAAAGATTCGAACTGCGGCGCCATTCTGATTGTCAGTAAGACACTCCAATCAACCGAGCAATTTCGTTTTCGAGTGCTATTCATTGAAGCAATAGGTAATAAAAAACAGCCAAAAAGCTTTTTTCCAAAAAAAAAAAAAAAAAAAAACCCACGCGTCTATGTTTTGTTATTAGTCAGCTGATACGCTTTTAAATTATTTGTAAAACATGGAATTTGATTAAGGAATGAGGAAGATCTCGCGTAGCGATTGAAATAAACATTCTACAAAAATAATATATTATATTTTAAATAAATGTTTTTATTTTTGAAAGTTGATACAATTTCCTATTGCAGGCTGCTTTAACCGTTACGGCTTGAATGCCAGCACATGTTTTACCTTTAATCGAACACTTAAAATTCAAAACCAAAACCAGTTGAACTGAATCCGTTTTTTAAGTGTAATTTTTCGAACGTACAAAAATTGCATTTTTTTTCCGCCGAAAGGCAGAGGATAAGAAAAGGATTTCTTATTTCTGAAGTTGATAATAAATTAAATGTTTTACATCGTATTCGAATAAATAGTAAAAGGTTTACTGGGTGAGACGCGTAATTTCAATTTGGCATAGTAGTTTTTTATTTATAACAAAAGGTCGAACACTGCTAACAGCAAAATGTACATTTCAGTATACAATGAAGATTTTTTTTGCGCAAAAAGGATTCTCTTGAGGTCTGAATTTTTTAATCTAATATTTTTTTATGCTTGCATTATGCTTAGTTATCTGAACGGAGTTAAAGCTTTAAAAAAAGAAAGAACACCCTTTAATTAATAGTCAATTTATCTGAATAGTAACTGTAGCCTGCATAAAAGAGTTGAAATAACCAGGAGCATTCCCATCGCGTTTATGTTATTGCCTTACGTGTATTATCTGTTGTAATGAGTATTGTGAGGCTCTGAAAATTTGAGCTCCGACTCTGACAATGTTTACCTCTGTTTCGGTAAACAGGGAGCGGTAATTGGTGCTAAATTGAGTCGAGAAACTTTCTTAGTAGTTTTTCAAAAATATTAAAACTAAAATCCGAGCCAATAACACGTCTATTTTTCACTAAATTCCCCCAAAACAGGTAAACATAGTCAAGGTCACAGCTCAACTAACCACAGCTGCACTATACATGTAATGCGTAATATTAATCTGTAATGCTTAATATTAATCTAAATTAGCTACGATGGCGGGCCCGAAGTTCATCTAATTTATAGCAGAACGCTCTACCAAAAAAAAAAAAAAACTTATCAATGAAACCGACCAACTAAGCCCAGTGCTTTTGAGCTTTATTTAAAAAAAACCAACGTATTCAATTGTGATTTTTTTCCCGCCGAAAGCAGTGCAAAAAATTGGAAATTGTATTGGAATTTTGAATAAAAAAAATCTGCATAAGAACTACAGCCTACATCAAGGTTATGCAAGAGCAAGGGACCTTCCGAAAAATTGATTTTTCGACCCTAGGTCTGATTTTTGTTATTAGCTGACTCGATAAGCTTTAAAATGAAGGGTAAATCAAAAAAATTGATCAAGAATTGAGGAAGATCTCGCTTAGGAACAAAAAAACAGGCTACATAAAAAAATATAAGGATCTCGCATACCGACAGAAAAATAATCCCCATTTTTTAAGCGCAGCTTTTCGAATGTAGTAAAAATGTGACTGGCTATTTGTTTTTTGCCGAAAGAAGAAAAAAATGATTTTTTACTCATCACGTTATTGGTAATTTTAATGTTTTACTTCATATTCTAATAAATATTCAAAGATTACCTAAATGAAAAGCGTAATTTCAATTTGGAGTAGTTTTTTTTTTTTTTTTTTTTTTTTTTTTTTTGTCCAAAGAGTCAAAAACTGTCATTAGAAGATCTACCATTTTAGTGTAAGATTTTTATCTGAACAAAAATTATTCCATTGTAGTCTGAAATCTTAAACCTGATACTTCTATTTTCGCTTACATCATGCTTTATTTTTCTGACCGGAGCCAAAGCATTAAAAACAAAACAAAAACCTTATAAATAAAAATCAATTGAGCTACAGGTTGCATCAACTTTTCGTAATAGCAAGGAGCGTTCCTATCTCATGTATTTTATTCCCTCACTTGTGTTATTTATAAGTGTCCATGTAATGCATGCTATTTGTTTAATTTTTCGATGCAGATCATCCGGGACGGGGCCCGAACACTCGTTCTTCTGGTTGCAGTCGAACACTCTGCCAGTCGAGCTATTCTGCTCTGCTGACTACGGAGCAAGTTAAACTTATAAATTTAACCGAAAACCTCAGTCCGGTGCTTTAAAACAGGTTTTTTTTTTAACAGAAAAAAATAATTTTTTGACTTTGGGTCTATTTTTCGTCAGTAACCTAAACGATAAGCTTTAAAATGAGAGGTAAATCAAAGAAATCGATCAAGAATTGAGGAAGATCTCACGTAGAAAGAAAATAGGCTACAGAAATTAATATATCAGGATAGTATGGCTCGTGTTTTATTTCTTTACAAAATGCGTCTAAACTATAAGATACGAGAATTTCAGTAGTGTCCCTTATAATTTCGCCACCCACAGTAAATGGAAGATACGGGGGAAATGTCAACCACATTACAAAAACAAGTTGAAAATAAACAAAGCAAGATAGATAAAAATAAATTTGAAAAGGAAAATATACAAAATAGGAAAACGAAATTGATGCGGAAAGGGACAAAATTATAGATATTTAAGCGGTGGAGAAATACGGAACAGCTTCAAGATCGTTAACGAAGTTAGAACTGGTTTTCAAAGTATGGAAAGATTCCCAAAAGTCAAGATCTGATGAATTGGGGCATTTTTGGGTAATTTGATAAGAGTTAAAATCGAAAGAGTGATTCGAAACCCAGCAATGTTTGGCAATACTAGACTTATTTAATGGTTGTTTTTGGATGCTCTTTCAAGCGAAATTTTAAAGCCACGCCGAGTCTGTACAATATAGGTAAGTTTACAACTGCAATTAATTTTACAAATTCTAAAACATTTAAGGTATCCGACTGCGCTAAAATCGACATTTTTGATGAAATATTCGTAGTTTTTTTTTTTTTTTTTTTTATGATTTCGTTTTATAGTCTGATTCATTAGCTTTCTAAAACTGTCTTAGTTTTTACTCTGGGATAGCTACAACTGGAGTTATAGCTGTATTATTACGCAGTCCTACACTAAACTCCAGATCGGAAGTTGCAATTAAATACGTTTTCAGAAGAATGATATTTTTGAAGAAAGCTGTCTACAACAACAATGATATCTCAAAACGTTATTCAAGTATTTATGTGAAATTTTCTGAGATTGTTCTCTGTAATATGCTTGATGTTTTCCTCTAAAAGTTAAGCTGAATTTCATTATTAAGTAATATTTTCATAAGGATAAGTTTAAACATAAGTGTTTATTTACGAAAAAAATACCAGTATAGGAACTTAATTCGGCTATATTTCAAAAACTTTTTGAAAAATAAGAAATCTTTTAGAGAAAAACACACATTAATGATCCTAAAAAGGAATTACTACAAGGGTTTATGTGTGACTTGAACCAAATTTTGCCCATAGCTGTTAGCGTAAAACACGTTTTTTTCGCTATTTTTCACCAAATTTGTCCAATTTTTAAAAAAATAATATTTTAAAAGCTTTTTTTTAAATTTTTTTCATAGTTTTGAAACATGTAGTTACAAAATAACATAAAAAAATAACCAAGTGTTTTTTCAAAAAATGTCTTCGAACACAGTCGGATACCTTAAGAGAAAGAATAGGATCTTTAAGAGAAGAGAATGAAAATTTATTTGTCGGAGAGAACACCACTTGGAATTGGAAACGTTGTAAAATAATGGCAACCTGATAGCTCACAGATGGAAAGAATGGCAAAACAAACAAATTCTTTCTGATCAAATTTCAGTTAAGAACATTAGTTTGGGATTTATTTGAAAGTTTTTTTTATAAATGCAAGCAATAAAAGTTGGCGGATAGTCTCTATCAATTTCCACAGCTTAAGGATGATTAGGTTCCGCTTCAAGAAGTTCTGGTGAAGAACAAATATTAATAGCACAAAAGCAATGAACGCATAATATTTTTGATTAGGAGGATGAATCTATGAGGAGGTGAAGAAACAGCAAAAGTTTTGCGATAAACGGTAGTTTCAAAATCAATTTCAGTACGAGAGACGAGAACATCAAGAAAGGGATGCAATTATCCCGTTCTTTCTCGCAAGAAAAATTGAATATGAGAATTAACCGAGTTTAAAACAGATAAAGGCTCATCATTTCCAAATTGATTCTGGTTCGTTTGAACAAAACAGTCATCAACATACCAAATGTAAAATTGAAATTGCAGTTTTTGGATCAGCTTCACCTCAGAATAATGCATGTAAATATCACTAAGAATGAGGCCAAGTGGGTTTCCCCATAGCCAGACCATCTAAAATAGCGTAGAGTTTTCCATTAAAAACAGATGAACATTGTTTAAGATAGGTACGAGTAAGGAAAATTAAATATTCAATTTCCGTAGAGGTGAAATAAAATTCAGAAAGTCTTCTTCGACGGCATAACAATGAATCCTTGACGGGAACGTTCGTAACTAAAGATTTAACATCAAAAGAAGCCATAAAAGAATTATTTGGAACGAAACCATGATTTTTTTTAACAAAATCTGCAGAATTTTTAATTTTAAATAGCTTATGACTCCCCAAGAGGAAACTAGTATGTTGTGGCCATCATGAAACTTTCTTCTATATTTTTCTTTTTTTTTTCTGATCCCTCCCCATGCTTGACGAAGAAGCAATATTCCCAACAAAAACAAAATTACACATGCAAAAACTTGACGACCATCCCAATGTCTGAATTATTGCAAAAGCAAAGCAAAGAGCGAAAATTGAAAGTTATTTTCAAAGCCTTGCTTGAATTAATTACAAATATTTTATTTGTTAACAAACATAAGATGGCAACAGTTAAAAATTTTAAATCATTGAGATAATATTTCCGATCATTTCCGTACAATTAAAATCACAAGAAATACGCTGACGACAATCTATTACGATTTATCTTTCTTATTGTTCCATTAATAAAGCTATTTTTATTCACAAAAAAAAAAAAAATAAAAATAAAATAAAATAAAATACAAATAATAATAATAAATAAATAAATACATAAAAAATCAACACCTCTTGGAGCGATTGGCGTCAAAATTGAACCAAAGCCTGTTTACATTTGGATTCACATATATTCCAAATTTCAACCAGAACGTAGCATTACTTCTTGAGATAGGGCACTCACAATGGAAAAAAAGAACGGGCGATTGCGCTACCCCCTTTTTACTTTCTTCTATATCTAATATATAGAAGAAAGTATTGGATTCGTGCAAATTTTCGAATTTTGACGGATTCGAACGTTTTGAGGTGTGCTGAGTCCATTTCGACTATTTTTGGAAAATGTCTGTCTGTCTGTGTGTGTGTGTGTGTGTGTGTATGTGTGTCACGTCTGTGTGTGTCCGGTTTTTTGTGGCCGCTCTACAGCAAAACTACAGCATGAAATTGAACAAAATTTGGTACATATATGTGCCCCTATGTGAACTTGTGCCCATTGGTTTTTGCCAAGAATTCCTCCAAAGGGGGTGGAGCAATGGGACGTTTCTTGAGTTACGCGTGCTTGCTATTCCTCAGGAAGTAACTGGCGGAATCAAACAAAATTTGGTCCATATGTTGCCATTAACAGGAGCAGGTGCTGATTCAATTTTCGTGTCAATAGCTCAAACGGGGGTTGAGTTATAGAACGTTTTTTGTCGTCAATTGTGACTGCTGTACCTCAAGAAATAACGAACGGAATCAAACAAAAATTTTTTGACAAGTAGCCCTTAGTGGGTATAAGAGCTGATTTTATTTTGGTGTCAACAGCTAAAAAGGGGGGTAGCGCAATCGACCGTTCTTTTTTTCCAGTGTGAGTGTCCTATCTCAAGAAATAATGCTACGTTCTGGTTGAAATTTGGAATATATGTGAATCCATACGTAAACAGACTTTGGTTCAATTTTGACTCCAATCGCTCCAAGAGGTGTTGATTTTTTTTTTTTTTTTTTGCGAATAAAATTAGTTTTTTTAATGCAACAATAAGAAAGATAAATCGTAATAGATTGTCGTCTGCGTATTTCTCGGGATTTTAATTGTATGGAAATGATCGGAAATATTATCTCAATGATTTAAAATTTTTAACTGTTGCCATCTTATGTTTGTTAATAAATAAAATATTTGTAATTAATTCAAGTAAGGCTTTTAAAGTAACTTTCAATTTTCGCTCTTTGTTTTGTTTTTACAATAATTCAGACATTGGGATGGTCGTCAAGTTTTTGCATGTGTAATTACTTTCTTCTATATCTAATATATAGAAGAAAGTATTGGATTCGTGCAAATTTTCGAATTTCGAATTTTGACGGATTCGAACGTTTTGAGGTGTGCTGAGTCCATTTCGACCATTTTTGGAAAATGTCTGTCTGTCTGTGTGTGTGTGTATGTATGTATGTGTGTGTGTGTGTGTGTGTGTATGTATGTGTGTGTGTGTGTATGTATGTGTGTCACGTCTGTGTGTGACCAGTTTTTTGTGGCCGCTCTACAACAAAAACTACTGCATGAAATCGAACGAAATTTAGTACACATATGTGCCCCTATGTGAACTTGTGCCCATTAGTTTTTGGCGCGAATTCCTCCAAGGGGGGTGGAGCAATGGGACGTTTTTCGAGTTACGCGTGCTTGCTATTCCTCAGGAAGTTACTGGCGGAATCAAACAAAATTTGGTCCATATGTTGGTATTAACAGGAACAGGTGCTGATTCAATTTTGGTGTCAATAACTCAAACGGGGGTTGAGCTGTAGAACGTTTTTTGTCGTCAATTGTGACTGCTGTATCTCAAGAAATAATGAACGGAATGAAAGAAAAATTTATCGGCAAGTAGCCCTTAGTGGGTATAAGAACTGATTTTATTTTTGTGTCAACAGCTAAAAGGGGGGGTAGCGCAATCACCCGTTCTTTTTTTCCATTTTGAGTGCCCTATCTCAAGAAGTAATGCTACGTTCTGGTTGAAATTTGGAATATATGTGAATCCATATGTAAACAGGCTTTGGTTCTATTTTGACGCCGATCGCTCCAAGAGGTGTTGATTTTTTTTTTTTTTTTTTGCGAATAAAAATATTTTTATTAATGCAACAATAAGAAAGATAAATCGTAATAGATTGTCGTCTGCGTATTTCTCGTGATTTTAATTGAATGGAAATGATAGGAAATATTATCTCAATGATTTAAAATTTTGAACTGTTGCCATCTTATGTTTGTTAACAAATAAAATATTTGTAATTCATTCAAGCAAGGCTTTTAAAATAACTTTCAATTTTCGCTCTTTGCTTTGCTTTTGCAATAATTCAGACATTGGGATAGTCGTCAAGTTTTTGCATGTGTCATTTTGTTTTTGTTGGGAATATTGCTTCCTCGTCAAGCATGGGGAAGGATCAGAAAAAAAAGAAAAATATAGAAGAAAGTTTCGTGATGGCCACAACATACTAGTTTTGTTTTTGTTTTGAATATTGCTTCCTCGTCAAGCATGTGGAGGGATCAGAAAAAGGAAAAATATAGAAGAAAGTTTCGTGATGGCCACAACATACTAGTTAGCTGTTGACACCAAAATAAAATCAGCTCTTATACCCACTAAAAGGGCTACATGCTGATAAATTTTTCTTTCAATCCGTTCATTATTTCTTGAGATACAGCAGTCACAATTGACGACAAAAAACGTTCTATAGCTCAACCCCCGTTTGAGTTATTGACACCAAAATTGAATCAGCACCTGTTCCTGTTAATGGCAACATGTAACCCAAATTTTGTTTGATTCCGCCAGTTACTTCCTGAGGAATAGCAAGCACGCGTAACTCAAAAAACGTCCCATTGCTCCACCCCCTTTGGAGGAATTCGTGCCAAAAACCAATGGGCACAAGTTCACATAGGGGCACATATGTGTACCAAGTTTCGTTCGATTTCATGCGGTAGTTTTTGCTGTAGAGCGGCCACAAAAAACTGGTCACACACAGACGTGACACACACACACACATACACACACAAACATTTTCCAAAAATAGTCGAAATGGACTCAGCACACCTCAAAATGTTCGAATCCGTCAAAATTCGAAATTCGAAAATTTCCTTGAATCCAATACTTTCTTCTATATATTAGATATAGAAGAAAGTAAAAACACAGAGACTAAATATTATGCAAGTTTATAAGAAGCCGTACCAATATTGTACGCAATCGTATTGAAGGTATTAGATGGGATAACAGAGCGTTTAACATTTGAAGGAACAAGCTGAACACGGGAACCTTCGAGGTTTTTTTTTTTTTGGCACCCTCGGCCTTTTTTTATTATTTTATTTTATTATATTTGCGTCCTCAAACGTGCGCGCTTTTTTTTGAGCAATCACATTGCTTATTGCTCTCATTTGACTGTTTTGAATTCCTATGATTTTATTTTCCCCCCCGCCTCCCTCTGCAGCACCACCGTCGACCGGCCCCTCCCGATGCTGCTCCTCTAGCGAAAACCGTCTCCAGGTTACGTCCATACCCTCCCTACACACGCACGCATACATACCCACACCTGCACACATACACATACATACACACACTCATGCCCGCACACAGACACATACCCGCACACTCATGCCAGCCCATACACACACACTCATGCCCGCACACACACATACACACATACTCATGCCTGCACACAGACACAAACACACTCATGCCTGTACACAGATACAAACACACACTCATACATACACATACCTATACACACACACATACCCACCCACTCACATACACACACACACACAGTCATGCCGGCACTGACACACACACACTCATGCCTGCACTGACACATACACACACACTCATGCCTGCACACAGACACAAACACACACATACATCCACACACCTACACACACACTCATGCCTGAACACAGATACAAACACACACTTATACATACACATACCTATACACACACACACGCGCACACATACCCACACAAATACGCACACACACTCATGTCTGCACACAGACACTACCCACACACTCATGCCTGCACACAGACACATACCCACACACTCATGCCTGCACACACACACACACACACACACACACACACTCATGTCTGCACACACACATACACACACACTCATGCCTGCACACACACATACACACGCACACACACTCATGCCTGCACACAGACACAAACACACACATACATCCATACACCTACATACACACTCTCATGCCTGCACACAGATACAAACACACACGCATACATACACATATCTATACACGCACACACATACCCACACACACTTGTGATTGCGAAAAACATTATTTGAATTCAAGAAGCCAAAATACAAATTAATGTATCTTTTTTTTGAGTAACCATGATGGCTTATTGTTCTCATTTGACTGTCCTTGACGTTACGCTGATTTTATTCTCCCCCTCCCGCCTCCCTTTGCAGCACTCCCACCCACTGCCCTCTGTAGGCGCGGCTCTTCCGGTCCTGAGCAATGTCCCCCTAAATCCGCTTCTCCTGGTCGGTGGTGTCCATGTCCTACACACGCTCATACACACACACATACACACATACACGCCTATATGCATACACAAGTCTATGCACACAGGCCTACACAAGCATGCGCGCCTACATACGCACAACTATACACACGTAACCGCTCAGGAGAGGGGGGAGGCTTGGGGGGACAGGAGCAGTTTCTAAAAACAATAACTCCAATGAGTAGGGTCCTGTCGCAACTCGTGATTGCGAAAAACGTAATTTGAATAAAAAATATCAGAATTCAATTTTTTTTTTTTTTTTTGCTCCCCGAAACCTATGCGCTTTTTTTTTTCTCTCTACAGTTCAATTTCATCCATTCGTAGTTTCCAATGAGAGATAATTATATATTATCATTTTATTTTCGACAGTTTGGTGAAAAAGCAGCTAAAGATATTTTATTCAGTTGCAATTTTGTTAAGTAAGCAGGTTTGGTAAGTGGAAACGTCCTCACATTAGGCGTTACGTAATTCTCAGTATTTTTTTTCATTCCAACACCGGGTTGTTCACACTAGCAAATACTCAAGTAGAGGGTCCACAGTGGAAGTGAGATTACTTTTCATTCCATCCCCTTCGAGCATATAGCGAAAGACACTGCTTTTAATTGTTTTGAGAGTCACAGACGCTGGAAGCAATCAAATGTTTAATTATATAAACCATACCACTATAAATACAACTGGTAGTCAGAAAGATAAAATCAATTAAATTGATTAATATTAATTTAAACAGATTTTTTCTTTAGATATAAATTTTTTCAAAAGTGACATTTATTATTTGACTAGAATCAATTATTTTCACCGTTAACAGTAATTTTATAGCAAAAAATCATAATAATGTAATTAATACTAGACACGATAAAGTAGTTACTTAGTAAGTTCATAGATGGCACGACCAACGACCAATCTGTAAAAGTTCTTGTTTACAAGCGCTATCTATGAGTTTCAATTTAAATGACTAACTGATTCGTTGAGCTACGCGGTTAGGTGCTTCGTTTTGTACTTTTTTTCCGAAGCGAAACGTGATACCTGCCACCAAAAACGGCCAATCCTCATTTACATTACAGATATAAAATCTTTTTTTGAATCAAATAATAACTTCTGTGAGAAGTATGGCAGGCAAAATTTCAAAAATTTGATCAAAACACTAAAGTGTTCTCCAATTTTAAGTAGAGTAAAAACGTCATATTTTTTCGTTAAGAGATGTCAACTGTGAAGAAATTTGATGTTTAAATCTCAAAAGGCCAGTTAAGTAATCTGGGAGAGAGCAAAAATGCATTCTTCGGTGCTTGAAATGGGGCAAAAATTTTGTATTATAAGCAGATTTTTTAGGATTTCGATATAAAAATTTTCATTCATATCATGTATGAATTATAAGTGTGATAAGACTATATTTCTCAGCAGCATGATCCGCCTTATCCCCCAATATCTATACTGAACCATAATACTGTACCCTTCGCCCCCACAGTCTGATCAGAAGAGACGAGACGGACATTTGACAACTAGGGTGCCACGATTAGCAATTTTTTTCCGGAGCGAAATGTTATACCTGCCAAAAGTGGCTATACCAACGGACAATGCATGTATAAATTCTGTTTCGAATAAAATCTTCTGTGAGAGGCTGGTCTCAAAATTTCAAAATTTTTAGCAAGAACACTAAAACGTTCCTTTTATGTATGGATTATTAGTATTTATGACTTATTTCTCGCAGAAGAAATTGTTTGATTTGAAATAGTATACATATGTACTAGCTGTACCTGTCAAATAATTCACCAACTTCACTGTTTATCACCAGACTCGTCAAGCGACTAGGTTGAAGAAGCTCAGCAAATAAGCGAAGCGAACTGCAATGTGCTAATTCGTATATTTATTATTATTATTTACAAATGCTAATTCGTTTTAAGCAGAAGGCTAACTATAATGCGAAAGACAACAAACAATATCACTCACAACAATGAGTGACATTCCAAAGAGCCAATCAGAGAGATAGAAACGTTCCCTTGTTCGTACAGGAGTAAATGTAGCTTATACGCCGCCGGGTAATGATCGGTGTTTCGACCAGTAAAGACCATCACTTTTATCGGCTCTCGCGACAATCAAAGACGGATCCTGAAAGTTTCCAAGGAGGGGGTGGTTGATTTTTGAACCAACCTTTTATTGCGTATCTGACTTATAAATGCTTGCAGGGCGGGAGGTGGGAGTTGCCTTATGATTTTCATCTAAATCTAATTAAATACAAAGATTTAGTCAAGGACTTTTCAACCCCCCCTCCCTCCCCAACATCATTAAAGATCGTCAAACATTGCTTTTTTGAAACTTCGGTTTTGAAAAATTATCAGAGGATAGTCACTGCACCCTTTCTTTCCTCTGAAGTTACACGAGGTATCTAAAATCGCGTATTTATGACTTACAGTTTGCAAAATGCCCGAGGGTAGGCATCCAAACTTCTTCTCCTAACATCGCCAAAGATCGTCTAAAATTGCCTTTTTGAAATTTAAATTCCGAAAAGTTTCTGGAATGGCGATTCGAACCCTATTCCTTTTCTTAACATCATCAACAAGGGAGGATACTTGCATTTTAGGACTTCAATTCTGAAAAAATGCCGGTACAGGGTACAGGTTCCTTCAAGGGAGGGGCGATCGCCCCCATCGCTTCTCACTTGTATCTGTCCTTGCGCGAGATCAAGCAACCGTGTGCGAGTGCAACAAAATTTCTGGGAGAATCATATTGAGAGACTATTGACTGGTTGTTGACTGCAGTTAAAGAAATCTATTGAAGTTATATTTGCACGAAAGAAAGCAATGACTTCACAAGTGTACCCGAATGTGTTCCGAATCCCTGCTCAAGCTGTTCTCAAATCTGTTCTCCAGTTTGAACTTGTCAAACGTAATGGGCGGGACTGATCGCAGCACATTTCAGTACTTTCTTTTAAACGGAGCGCACCCGAAACATATTTTGGTGCACATTCAGATAGAAGATTTTCTGAATCTATAAGTGTTCCAAACGTGTTTGTAACGTGTACTGGAGTTTTGCAGTGTCTTTTAGTTTAAACATATCAATTTACGCGTACTTTAAAACATAGACGGCTGGTGCTCTAAAGAATTGGGGATCAAAAGAGGTGTTGGGGTTAGAAGGTACCCCGCACCGAAAGTGAATTGTTTTTCCCCCTTTTTTGGGAAACTTGAGCTTGGTAAAATTATTGGATTTTCACACTTATGGTTAAACGGCCTCCAAAAAATGTGGCTAGGAAATCGGAACGGACGACCACTGTAGACTCCCCCCTTCCAATTAAAAGTTCCAGTGTTATGAAATTACATTAGAAAAGTCTATTTATTTGGAATTTTTAGTTTTTAATTTCGTGAATTAAATTAACGTATACTTGTAAAAATCCATTCTTTCAATTTATCATCAACTTTTAACTCTGAAAGTGAGGGGGCAATAAGGCCCCTTTCCTTTTGGATAGGCAAAGCCCCTTCCCTTTTGGATGAGCAAGGTCCCTTCCCTTTTGGAAGTGAACGGCAGTTGTCCCCCTGCACGAGCCATCTATGCTTCAATAAAAAAAAAATAAATAAAAAAAACATTTAATTGTCATTGAAAACATTTTTCGTTTGTTTCTTCTCCTTTCGTTGCGAAGACTTGGAGGAAGTTGATCTGACTCATTAAACGACAAGCCCTAATTATTGAAGCAGTAAATTTCGACAACAACAAGATAGCGAAGAATACATAATAGCATTGCTAATCACAAGAATAGCTCATGACTATTGCTGCATTGCGAAACAGTTACGAAACCAGTTTATAATGATGATGCTAAGTTATTCCAAAGCTTCTGTTTCGTCCTACTTTTAAGTGTTAACTTTCAGTATGTTGGAATAAAGTTTTTTCTTGGTGAGGGGGGGGGGAGGGGGCAGCTTTCTGAAGAAGAAAAGAAAAATATTGTTTCAAAATTTAACAGCTCAAAAATCAAGTATACTGTAGAAAAAATCAGAAACGTTACTAAATATTTCCGTGGAACGTTTCAGGATTTCACAGGTTTTCATCCATTTCCCCGTAAAATCAAGTATTTTTGCAAAAGTTTCCTGAATTGCTACAAGTTGCACAGATGCAGACTTTTCGCTGTTGTTCAAAATGAATTTTTAGCTACCAGATAAAAGATTGACTCAGCGTGTTTATTAAGTGTACCGGCAGAAGAAAGGTTACCGCCCATCCAGATCGACAATGACTCCACCTGAGAGCGGATAAATTTATTCGATAGGCAGCAGCTTTGCAAGGTAAGAATGGCAGGCAATGGATGTACTTGGATCCTCCTCGAATTTCTCTCATTTGGCCATGGTTGCTTCAATGCTTCTGGAGCTTTCTGAGTAAATCGGGAAGGTTCCCAATCAGTTGCATTCAACATACCAAATTTTTCTCCACCTGAGAGCGGATAAATCATTCGATAGCAGCAGCTTTGCAAGGTAAGAATGGCAGGCAATGGATGTACTTGGATCCTCCTCGAATTTCTCTCATTTGGCCATGGTTGCGTTAATGCTTCTGGAGCTTTCTGAGTAAATCGGGAAGGTTCCCAATCAGTTGCATTCAACATACCAAATTTTTCTCCACCTGAGAGCGGATAAATCATTCGATAGCAGCAGCTTTGCAAGGTAAGAATGGCAGGCAATGGATGTACTTGGATCCTCCTCGAATTTCTCTCATTTGGCCATGGTTGCTTCAATGCTTCTGGAGCTTTCTGAGTAAATCGGGAAGGTTCCCAATCAGTTGCATTCAACATACCAAATTTTTCTCCACCTGAGAGCGGATAAATCATTCGATAGCAGCAGCTTTGCAAGGTAAGAATGGCAGGCAATGGATGTACTTGGATCCTCCTCGAATTTCTCTCATTTGGCCATGGTTGCGTTAATGCTTCTGGAGCTTTCTGAGTAAATCGGGAAGGTTCCCAATCAGTTGCATTCAACATACCAAATTTTTCTCCACCTGAGAGCGGATAAATCATTCGATAGCAGCAGCTTTGCAAGGTAAGAATGGCAGGCAATGGATGTACTTGGATCCTCCTCGAATTTCTCTCATTTGGCCATGGTTGCTTCAATGCTTCTGGAGCTTTCTGAGTAAATCGGGAAGGTTCCCAATCAGTTGCATTCAACATACCAAATTTTTCTCCACCTGAGAGCGGATAAATCATTCGATAGCAGCAGCTTTGCAAGGTAAGAATGGCAGGCAATGGATGTACTTGGATCCTCCTCGAATTTCTCTCATTTGGCCATGGTTGCGTTAATGCTTCTGGAGCTTTCTGAGTAAATCGGGAAGGTTCCCAATCAGTTGCATTCAACATACCAAATTTTTCTCCACCTGAGAGCGGATAAATCATTCGATAGCAGCAGCTTTGCAAGGTAAGAATGGCAGGCAATGGATGTACTTGGATCCTCCTCGAATTTCTCTCATTTGGCCATGGTTGCTTTAATGCTTCTGGAGCTTTCTGAGTAAATCGGTAAGGTTCCCAATCAGTTGCAGTCAACATACCAAATTTTTCTCCACCTGAGAGCCAGGGCCGCACCAAGCCTGATCGGCGCCGTCGTGCAAATGTCTTTTGAGCGCCTTTATGCTCTGGCGTTCGGGGAAAATATGGTTAACACATGGAAAGAGGTTTTGTAAAGAAATATATAATGGAAAAAATACGTTTGGCATTTAATTTATTAAAAAATAATGTGTGAATATTTAATTTTGAAATATGGTGTATGTTTTTACTTCATGTCTCGAAATTATTTAGAATTCAGCAGCTCCTCTGATATGCTAATAATGCATTTTGGAAAAAAGAAAATGTTTGAAATATCAAAGTTCACGTCGCTACCAGTATCTATCTAATCTCTAAATGATAAATAATTAATAAAACAGTTATGCCTGTCAAAACATGACAACAGGAGCAGTGGCGCAACTACAAAATAGTTTTAGAGGGGCATGTTGAAAAAAAAATCTCCTTTAAAAATTTTTATAGCATTAACAACGCAATTTTAGACGGTCTTTGGTGGTGTTGTGGGGGAAAACGGTACAAGGGGCTCTGCGGAAATTTGTAGAAGTTGAAGCCGTAAAACGCGATTATAGGCCATATTTATTGACGTTAGAATAAGAGATGAAACTCTGGGATTCTACCCAATTTTTTTTTTTTTTTTTTTTGTAAAACAGACGAAAATCAATTCCTTCTCTTCCCACCAATATTTTTGAAATTGAACTTCCAAAAACGCAATTGTAGACATTTTTGAAGATTTTTACGGAAAGGAGATTCTGGAGCTCCCCCTGCAAAATATTTCAAAATTAAAGCCCAAAAAAACTCAAGCAATATTGTATGACATCAGGAGAAGTTCAGAGGCTATTTCACTTAAATTTTACGTAAGTCATGTTTTAAAAACCTAAACTTTAATGATATTAAAGGAAGGCGGTTCGGAGGCCCTTGCCCGAATGTTTTCAGAAATTGAAGTCTTAAAACGCGGTTGTAAGATCATATTTGGTAACATTAGAGCCGGCAATCTTTCGAAATTGAAGCTCCAAAAACGCAATTTCAGGTGATTTTCGAACGCAGTTTCAAACGATGTTGTTTGGTATTCGAGAACTTTCCCTGGAACTTTTGCGAAATCGAAGATCTGGAAACGAAATTTGAGATGCTCCGTAATGCTTTTGGCGGTGGGAGAGGGAAAGAATTGGGGGAGTAGCATTTTGAAGACAATCTTACTTTCAGACGAACTAGAAAAAAGAAGAATAATAAAGAAAAGAAATAGGACGGAGGTCGGAGTAGCTGAACAATTAGCTATAACTACTGTAAATTTTTAATTCAAAGATTTCGTTTTGAAAGAAACTTAAGATTTTCCCCAACACCATTATTTTTTTCTTATCAAAATCACTTTGTTTCCCTAAGACGCGTTTTCTTTTTCTTCAATAATAAAGAATAGTTTTGAAAAGCATTCAACTCAGCATTCTGGAGGTGCATAAATTACAATACAACATATTCACTGCAAGAACCAAAATGGGGAATAGCAAATTTCTTGCGCTTCGTATGCTCAACCTTGTGAAATTATAGATACAATCGACACCCGCTACAACGCGATTCGACTTACGCGAAATGGCTATAACGCGAATTTTTCACAAGCAACGAATTTTAGAGCTAACGCGAATTTTTTGCCCACAACACGAATTTTTTCGGAAGGAAGTATAAGCTTCGTTATTGGCTATTAAATATTGAGTTTGTGAATGTTATACATCCCCTTTAAGCATCACTAACAGTCAAAGTTCCCACACCAAACTACCTACTGCATTAAATAACCACTCAGCATCTTTCATTTATTTATATTTTTCATTCTAAATATAGAAGTTGATGAAATATAATGGCACCTTCGTGCCACCTTTATCTAAAGTTTGTGAAGAGGGGAAGAAAAGAAAGTTTCTGATAAAAAAAATTTAAAAAAGGCTAGGATTCTCGATGAGCTTGAACAACTGCAAAACGTCGACGGTAGCGCGACAATAAGTATGAGTGAATCTTCCATACGTACAATTTAAGTCAAAAAAAAAAAAAAGATATCCGTAAAAGTTCAGAACTTAGTTTCAATATTGAAGCTTTCAGAGCAGTCTAGCAAAGTAACTATTATGAAAATGAAAGCTGCTCTTGCATTGTGGATTAGTAAAGTGATCAGGAAGATTAGATATTGCCACAAATTAAAACGTTATAAAAGAAAAGGCAGAGCAACCGTATTTAAAAATGTATTAGATAAAAATAACGATCTGATCATGGATCATCATCACTATCTTAATTTTTTAACTCTTAAATATTGCTACTGTATCTACTGTTATGTATTATAGTGCATCACTTTACTTTTACTACATGCTGTGCGTACCGTGTTGTTTTAATTTATGTCTTCATTCCCATTGATCGCTGATTTAGTACATCTGATCAGTATTTCATGTAACAAGGCAATATTTTTCCTTTTAGAAAGGCAGCGAGGAGGATTGCTTGTTTCAATGAGCAGTATAATTTCACCATCACTATTGGATGTAATGAAAAGTTCTTTTTTTTTTTGAAGATTTTTTTCACTCATTTGGAGCTATTTTGATTGGTAGAGCTCGGCGCCTTTTTGACTCTGGCGCCGTCGTGCACCGCACGACCTTGCACATAGGGACGGCGCGGCCCTGCTGAGAGCGGATAAATCATTCGATAGCAGCAGCTTTGCAAGGTAAGAATGGCAGGCAATGGATGTACTTGGATCCTCCTTGAATTTCTCTCATTTGGCCATGGTTGCTTTAATGATTCTGGAGCTTTCTGAGTAAATCGGGAAGGTTCCCAATCAGTTGCAATCAACATACCAAATCTTTCTTAATGGTTCACAGGGCTGTGGAGTCATTTGAAAACATAACGACTCTGGGCTTCTTTTTTCTTTAAATTTCGCTGACTCTCCTTGCATTTTTTGAAAACTGACTACCAATTGGTTCGATTACATGTTTAAAGGCCTACTAATAAGAAAATAACTGTAATTGGCAACCAGATGCCTTGATTGTTTATGGAACTTTCTGTAATAACTAATTACGCCGTCTCCTAGTTTTATACTAACTAATAGCAACTGTCAGCAAACGGTTTTGATGCCTAACATTTTCTAAGTAATCACTTTCAAATAAAAATAGTAATATATTTTTCGACTTCGATCTCAATCATAAAACAGTTAACCGACTACTGCACCCTTGAGCAAGTCGGGACCAGTAGCTTAGGAGGAAACTTCTGACGGTGGTCTGTCAAATAAACCTGTTGGCGCGAATCCAAAAGATCCGATAAAAGACGTGTTTTTTTTTTTTTTTACTTCTTTTTACAAAAAAGGAAGTATTGTATTCGCGATAAAATTTTTACTCAAAAATCGGCCTTAATTTCTATTTTGTTCACCCCCGAATGAATGTTGAGTTTTTTTTCCCGACCCGATCAAACGTGCATATTAGAACCTCTTGAAAGGACAGGTTGACTTATCCGACATTTTGGTTCCAAGACAGCTTTGGATCCAACCTTGTTTCTAGTATTTATAACTACAGTATAATCTATGTATGGTTGCTATAACGTAAAATAATTGATGATAAGTTGACATTGATGATAAGTTCTTCAATTACAGAATAAAACAAGCAAACATCAATCAGACAACACATCTAAAGCTTGGGCACCAGTTTTCTGCAACGAGGCTTATATACAAATACTAATCCTGTCAACCGACAATTTTGGAACCAAGATGTCGGATAAGTCAGCTCCCCTCATAGAGTGGTCTTAGTGCATAAATACCTCAGAACGTATAGAGGCCCGAAATTTCCAATTTGACGACTCCGGAGTTAATTACAACGAGTTTTCTGGTGACATCTGTATGTACTCATGCATGTGTGTATGTATTTCTCAGAACTCAAAAACAGTATGTCCTAGAATGTTGAAATTTGGTACGTAGACTCCTAGTGGGTTCTAGTTGTGCACCTCTCCCTTTGGTTGCATTTGAATGTTCCAAAGAGGGTCTTTTACACGTTTTTTGGGGGGAAATCATTGTTAATTTCAATGCAAAACTCAAGTAGTGTTATAATTTGGCAAGCACTTGGCGTTATATCATCAAGCTTTTGGTCGCCAGGTTTTGTCGTCAACTTGGCGACAAATTTGGCGTTTTCTTTTTAAATTTGTTTTTAATATGGCCATATTTAGAGAGTTAACCATTCAGTCACATTAAAATTGCCAATATTTCAAAAATTTATCTGCAACGTTTTCTTTGCTTCTGTTCGCAAGAAACTTGGTTTAAAAATGTTTAAAGTGTTTCTTTGCTTACTCCGATGTGCTATTATCATTAACTACCATTCCCGTACCCGGCATTGCTCGGGTAATGGAATTAGCTGGGGTTAACAGTGCTTGGTGCACCTAGTTTCGAAAATCCCCTATAATAATAATTACTTATCTTGAAAATCTTCTGTGCGGACGTTTGTCACCATAAGGCTTTTAAACGGCTGGACCAATTTTGATAAAAATTTTTGTATGCAAGCATGGTTTCGAAGCGCGATGGATCGAATCGGAAACGTTTTTGTTAATTAATTAATTAATTTAAACATTGGATCGTTATACCTCCCAAATGATTAATATTCATTTTAACCTATTGTTGAGCGAGAACTGAAATAAATATTTAACCTGTTGCCAAAGGACAATAAGAAAGCCAGTTCTGCTTTTTGTAATGAAATTTCCTACTGTGATATGTCAATTGAGAATAGATAAAACGTAGAGAGAGAATGAAGCCTTCCATTTCTTAAAAGCAACGATTTTAGGTCCCGTGATATATTTTAAAGTAAAGTACTGGAAGGTTCACGCAAAACGTGTGTTCTGTCGTCGTAGTTGAACCATGTGACCGGATCGGTGCTTTAGATTTTCCTAATTATTCTATTCTATTCAAGAGTCACAACTGACTACAACTGTATTTATGTCGAGGACTGCATACTAAGTGCCTTGCCTCCATTATTTTATATACCGATAGATGGCAGCACCATCACCGGATCGAACAGTTAATGAGAATTTAGAACTAGTCCAAGAGCTAATAGCTACCTGGTACTAGCACCCCCAGAGGTATCGTTTCACTTGGAGGACATTGAGACCACGAGCATATTTAACGTCGCCCAGTCCCCTTTAATGACGACGGTGGGTCTTCGACCAGCGGGGATCGAACCCGAGACCCTCCGGCCCCGAGTCCAATGCCCTACCGATCAGGCTACCACGGCCTATTTTCCTAATTAAATGATCAGAAAGTACCGTCCGTACTTAGCAACATTTGTTTCTCGGCTGAAATCCATCTGAGTTTTGGCACCAATGTCAAGAATACGTTAAGGATTATCTAACTAATCAGTACATTATTAAAGGAAAAGATGATGGAATTTAAAGACGAAACAAATTTTATTTTCGTCCAGATAAATTACAAAAGGATAGTTCTGTACACGAAAGATCAGTGCAGTGGGAGATTTTTATCTTTGGCGGAAAGAACAAATTAGGCAATATATGAAGTTTAAAAAGTTTTCGTTCAAAAGATCGGAGCGCTAATCGGTCGGAGTTGGCATCGCTCACTGATCGGCTGGATTACAGTAACGTGGTGACTTGGCGACTTTGGCTGTAAACAATAGAGTTGTTTGATCATTTGTTTACATTTTAAAGCTACTGTTAATGCAATTTATTGTATATTTTGTTTATTTGGCGAATGATTTCCAATTGCAAAGAGTTGCTTATCGTTTTTAAAGAATTTTTAGTCATTTTAGTTGAAGAAAGCGTTTATTTTACATCGTTATGTTATGAGTGATTTTCGCTTATTCAGAGAACTGTTTTTACCTTTATCATTTTTTTTATACGATATCTTTTTCATTGTTTTATTCTTTTTCATATGGGGGATGTTGCAACGGGATTTCCTGTTTGTTCTAGATGGGTAGTTAGTTTTTTACACTTACTATCTGAGGACGCTTTTTATCCTTTGAGTATGGCTGAAAGAACAAACCATCAAGTACGGGAGAAAAAATAGTTAATAAAACAACTGCTCAGTGGGCATTAGATAAATCAAGTTGTAATAAATATAAGCATTCTGACACCAAGCAGCTTAAAACCTTTTCTTTTTACTTATTTTTTTCAACAAAACGGTTCAAACACTTGATAGTTTATTGAAATTTTTTTACTTTTCAATTTACAAAGTCTTTGCAAACACAGACCATCCACATTTTATTGTTATACCTATGTTTAAGCAAGAACTTCTTTGTATACAACATTTTTAGTTTTTTTTTCTTGGTGCTAAAATTATTAAGCTGCTTGACGAACTGACTTTGGAGCAAGATACATAACATTGGCCGTGTGAAAAAAAAGTCTTCTCTTAAATCGATCCCTGCTACTTTTAATGTCTGTCCTTGTGACTTATTAATGGTTATTGCAAAGCAAACTTTAACAGGAAACTGCACTATTCTAACTTCAAAAGGATAGTCCGCCTGTGATGATGTTCTTAAAAACTTCGTTTCTAGCTTTGAAAAAATGAAAGCAAAAGACAGAAACATTATGATTTGACTTGAGAAAAGCCACGAAGAATCGCGTGAGAAACAAAAACAGTATCAAATTTATAGTTCGCTATCGACCAAAAGTTGAGATGAAGTACTGAATAATGATTTGAATGGAGGAAAGCCTTCGAAAATAAGGGATTTGAATTTCAATGACAGGTTTTAATTTCGCAGAAATTAAGAGGTTTTAATTAATTTCTCCCGAACTAATAGAGATTTCAAAAAATCCTTTCTTAGTTGTTACTTTCGTAACCATGCGGACATGCTTGCCAAATTTCAAGTCTGAAGCTTCAGCGGTTTCGGCTGTGCGTTGATATATATATATATATATATATGTTATCTCAGGACATTGATTTTTATATATTAAGATTTGGAGTAAAAGGAAGTCATGTGATGCACACATCAACTCGTTTTTCTTTTTTTTTTCTTTTTTAATCTAAAGAGTATATCTCTAAGCTTGGTTCTCACTAAAAAGCATGAAATAAAGTAAATATAAGTATAAATCCTTGGGGCTACAACACTCAATAATTGCAGTTAATCTTAAAATCTTAATATTAAGGTTAATTCTAAAGTGGCCAATAAAATTAAAATAAAAATTGGGGGGAAAAGAAAGAAAGTTATAGCAATAGCTATTCGCACAGAGCTGTATACCGCCGCATTTTGTGTAAAATTTGCTCCAGACCTACATGTGCCCGGTCTGTTCCCGCAGAGACTGCAGAGGATAAGATTTATAGCATTCTCGTAGCCTTGGACATTGCGAACCAATTAGAGTCACAGAGTGTTAATGCATCAAAATTTATTCAAATGAAATACAAATGGGATTCGCTTCGAGCAAATTAGTTTTTGAATTTAAGTAGTGCAGATAGACGATATTAATCCGTGTTTCTAAAATTTGTACTTTTGCATGCATTTCGGGCTACCCTTTGAGGGTTTTTTATTTATACTAATATTTTAAAAAGAGAAGGTTTATTTTGTATGTTTATCTCTTCCTGGTAATCTCCGGAACCACTGCACCTAATCAAAAAATGTCTTCTTTGTATGAAAGGCACAAACTTGCACAGTAAAATCTATGCTAATATTATTTAGACAGAGAAGCGGTTTTTGTACGTTTATATGTTTCGGAAAAGATTGATAAACGATTGCAACCTTCTGAATGTGTACGTTTCCAATCACGCAACCAAATTAGCAACCGATCAGCGACTCGTCTATGGTACCAGAACGCAAATTCATGTTTATCGTCATACCATCTGCATGGGCGGATTTATGGGGGGGCAGAGGGGGGCAATGCCCCCCAGTTTTGGGAGGACTTTATACAATAACAACACATCTTCCAAAAAAAAATTTTAAAAACATTATTTTTCTTTTTTGACTAGTTCATAAGGGCATGGGTGAACTTATAGGAGGAGGGGGGCATAGGGGCGATGCCCCCCAGTTTTGGGAGGACTTGAAATAGTAACAACACATCTTCCAAAATCTTAAAACAAAAAAAAAAAGATCATTTTTTTTCTTTTTTGAGTACATAATACAATGAAAATGAAGAGAATAGCGAATGTCCTTTCCTGATGGGAGAAAAGAAAAAAAAAAGAACATTAAATACAAATAGTACAGCTGTCACTGGGGTGCTGAAAATATGCCTAAATTCACTATTTTGGACTGAAAACCATTTGGGCAAGTATATAAATGAAAATACAGGCTAAACGAGCTATTAATTCAGCTGCAACACTTATAATAATTGACGATTACTTTTAAATTAGAACCTAAAACAAAGGGAACCCCCCGTTCTACTTGTTATGATTTGTTTTCTTTTTCTTCAGAATGTTTATTTTCAATTTGCGTGACTTCAAAAACTAGATATTTTGTGTTGTTACAGACGAAAGATTTTGAAGAACCTTCTGGATTCACAAGTTCAGATTGGTAAAATTGTAACAATCCTTTAATCGTAAAAACTGACGAATTTTCGTAAAAATTACAAAAATCTGCAGGTAAGAGGGAATTACATATAGGGCCGGATTTGCCTATAAGATAAACAAGCTACAGTTTCGGACCACTGCTTTGAAGTGGGTCAGTAATTCGCAAAAAATTGCATGATTTGTTCCTTAAAAAATGGAAAGTGCTTGAAAAAACTAATCTCAACTTCAAGTGCTTGAAAACCGTGAATATTTGGAAACGTGTGGCTACAAACCTTAAATTTTAAAATTTCTAACAAATGGTAGGGGGAGGAGTGCCGAAATATGTCAAATTCAGCACCTTGCTATATCCTGCATCAAAAGTGTAAAAATCATGGTTCTTACGTTTTTAACATATTACTTGAAATAACTTTTTGTGACTCACATGTTTTATATCTTGCTATTTATTAAATCAATTTATGGAATTTATGGTATTTTGGAAATTCTTTTGTATTGATTGCTTTTATCTTGCTTCTACTGCATATTGTTAATCTGTTTAGCCCAGAAAACAATGATACGCTACCTCTATTCCTTTTTGTTTTCTGCACTGCTTATAATTTAAAAAAAAAGGTTATTGTAATGAAAAAATTCTATAGTTTATTTTTTTTCTTTTAAACTTAACTTTTTTTTTTTTTTACAAAGTTTGAATAATACTGTGCAACTGTATAATCTGGTACTCAATTTCAGAGACTGGAAAGTGCAAATGAGGTGCCTTAAACCATTAAATATTCTAAAATCCTTGAAAAGAATTGGCGCAGCATAGCCTACTAGGGCTCTTTTGCTAAAACACCAAATGTAACCAACCAAATCTTGAAAATAATTAGACAAGTCTTTGAGACTCCTAAGCAAAGTGTGCTTCTATTTTATTTTTTATCAAGTGTATAAATTATGAATTGTTCTAATAAGTAGTATGTTACTCTCATGTTACACATTTTCTAAATCTGTACAGCATTTCTTTTAAAGTATTAACTTTCATCACAAAGCACATTTAAATCATAAAACTTTTTTAGAAAACTTATTCGTCTATTTTTTCCCTGAGATTTTTGTCTATCCAATTAACCCTTATAATGCTTCAAAATGCAGAACTTCATATCCATTTGGCAAAATTTCCTCCGGGGGAGAAACCCCCGGACCCCTAAAATTGGAGTTATTCTATATCCTACTTAAAAGGGAGTCTTGCGTCACTCTCTTGATACCAGTCACCTCTCTTAAGGTCAATTCAAAAAGGACAGCATGAAAACACACTTTAATGAAAACGACATACACACACAAAAAAGTAAAGTATAGCCTTATGTATCACAGGAAAACAGACCAAAACATGGGGGGGGGGGGTACAATTTAAAATGTTGCTGGAAAAAAAATCCTGCCACCCCAGGAACTCAGTCTTAAATCCGCCTATGACCATCGGGCCATTTGGAAAGTGTCTTCAAAAGGTCTGCCCTATAATGTGATTACGGATGTTCGGAGAGCCACTGTTTGAACATAGAAGCCGTGGATTCCAAAAGAACTAAAAAATTAAGACAACATTGAGAGATTTGTCATTTTCGCATTTACCTTTGAATCTTACCGTTAACTATTCCTGCGGTTCCCTTGATAAACGTGTGCAGATATACTTTAAACCTGTTTAATGTCGTCTCCTTTTTGGAACTCTGTACGATCTCTGTATCTTAAGAACACTTTTAAGAGCCCATATTCATTTTATTGAAATTAAAGGCAGTATTCCAATAATTTCGTTGCGAAACTATAATTTGTCTTATGTATGCAATGGAACTGGCCCCAAGTAAAATCAATATGGACTTATATGATTTACCGTATCACGGGACGAAGGAGCACCTCCAAGACAACCAAATGTCAGCCACTAACAAAGCCAAATATCCACCACCAAGAAAGACGAAAGAAATGAAACACGCGACTAAGGACAGTTTACACGACAGAACATTTTGGGGTTTTCACCCCTCTGTATCTCAGCCCTATGAAGACCTTCGGAGCTGATTTTTGGTATAATCAATCTCTTGTGGCCCCTGACGAAGTATACCAAAAGACAATCCACAGGACCATCAGGGGACGGAGGAATTTAAGTTAGAAAATCGCTATTCAGAAACCTTTTCGTGTTCTTTGACAGAGCTGCAGCCCAGACGAAAAGAGGGATCGAGCTGAAATTTCGCACACACATTCCTTGTGCCCTACTGATGTGCCTTTTGCGCCATTTGACCCCCATCCCCCTCCTCCTCGTTTCTATCCCCCAAATCATACCTTCCCGAGGGTCTGAAACAGCCCCTCAGGGGTCTTTGTTAATAATTTTTTGTATACATATTCTTGGGAGGGGGCATTGAGGATATATACAAAAATTCAACCCCCGGGGTCATCATTGGCCGGAGTAATTAAAGTTTGAAAATCACCATTTTTTCCAAAATTCTTATGTACTTATTCTCAGCTCATAGGGTTTGTTAATCTCTGACTGAAACTGCAAGGCTGAAACAGTTCTAATAGTCATTCAAAAATTGCCTTAGGAAATGAAATTCAATCGAGACTAAAACAGATCCCAAGTTCATGGCCCCATTAGATAGCATTATAAGCTTAAGCGAAATTTAGTGGGGCCATGAACAGTTGTATAAATCTTCTGACGCATCCAAGTTTAATATATTTAATGGCTTGGGGTTTTTTTTTTCGTTTGGCGATACCATACGTTATTTCGACTTTTTAATGAACTTTTAAACAAAACAAGGTATTAAACAAGACAAAGAGTTTCATTATTATGAAAAAACTTTCGCCAAATAATTAATACAAGCAGTTAAAATGTAAAATAATCCGCCATATAAGGAAAGGAGCCAGAAAGCGAAGTGAAAAGCTCAATTAAAATAACCCCGGCCAGTATGAAGATGGCTATGTACTTTTCTGCTACAGGTGTACATGATGTGGCTTAGTTTTAACCTTTTGGAGATTATTTTTGTTTTATTCATTGCCGCCATTACTTGTTTAGCGATACCATACTTTATTTTGTCTTGAACTTAAAAAAAAAAAAAAAAAAGACGTTAAACAAGACTAAGAGCTGCATAAGATAAATCACTAAAAGAACTAAAATTAACCCACAAAATGTAAAATTTAAGAAAAGAAGTCATTAAATAAAGTGAAAAACTAGATTAAAATAGTCCGCAAGCTGTAAAATATGAAAAAACTTCATGAAAAAAATCCGTCAAATAATGAAACTAATAGAATTTATTGCCAAGTTGAAAAATACTCGTCCAACAAAATAATTTAAAATAGAGTATTTTATTATCCAAGCAGTTTTCTTTGCAACAGAGAGGATATAAAGATTGCAATAAAATTTTAACGGCGCAATTCACGCCAAACGAACATTGAATCTTGCTGGACAGAAGATAGCATGACGTAAAATTAAGCTTGCCTTATTGTTCCTTAAAAACACAAAATACGTCGTTTCAATTGAAAATTTATAACTTGAAATTCTCAATTCTAAAAACACAAAGTAATAATATCTATGCAAAAAGATGTGATATCTCATCAAAAACAACCCAGTTATAAAAATTTCCCACACAGCCAAGAAAACCTTCATCTCTCCCCTACAAAAAAAAAAAAAAAAAAAAAAAAAAAAAAACAAAAACAAAAAAAAAAAAAAAAAAAAAAAAAAAAAACAAAAAAAAAAAAAAAAAAAGCCTTTATCCTAAACCCAAAAAACCCTCAGCCTTAAAAAGTTATGATATCTAGTTCTCCTATCAAGTATCTGTCAAACTACCACCCTCCATGTTTTCCTCTTTCATCACAACATTTTCGCTAGATCCCACCCCATCACCTTACCAGTGAGGAGAGATCCATTAAACTGTTTTCAATGTTCATGAAATACACCGCCAGCTCAGTCAAGTCCAGCCGAGGACTGCAGTTTCGTGCTTATTAGCACTCATCGGCCCGGCATAGGAGTGACTGAACTGGAGGTGGAAAACCTCTTAAGGAATCCTAGAGGGTCAAACAAACTAGTTGCTAATACAGTAACAGATAACTGTATTAGCTACCAGCTGCTTTAATTTGCTTTTTGATTAACATAACGTGGAAACGCGGTAGACAGATGCGCCAAAGTACAAAGTTTGTGACGTTATAAAGACCACGCCTTATTTTCAAATTCGGACCCTTAAAAAATGTAATCGTTAAGAAATTAATTAAAAATTAATCGTTTTGCCTGATCTATTAATTTTAGAGACTAAAAGTAGTACTTTTGACTGCAGTGGCGTAGCTAGACCCGACTTTCGGGGTGGGTGGGTTACTTCTTATATATATATATATATATATATATATATATATATATATATATATATATATATATATATATATATATATATATATATATATATATATATATATATATATATATATATATATATATATATATATATATATATATATATATATACATATATATATATATATATATATATATATATATATATATATATATATATATATATATATATATATATATATACATATATATATATATATATATATGTATGTATGTATGTATGTATAATCGCTTGGAATTTTTCCCTTTTCTTCTTTTTTTTTTCTTTCTCTTCTCTCTTCTTTTTTTGAGACTAACTTTTCGGGGGGGGGGGGGGGTTTGTCCCCAAACCCCCCCCCCCCTTAGCTACGCCCCTGTTTGACTGAAGGAAACAATCCCACTGTCAAAAACTTAGCTTATGTCGCAGAAATAAGTTTTATCCAAAGAATAGAGCAAACGAAAGAATACAAAGAATAGAGAAAAAGAAGAGAAAAGATAGGCTGGCTGTTTATCAGCAAAGCGGATAACCCGCTCACGGATAATCGGGAGTTTTCTGCCCTAAAAACTCAGGGCAGACTACTTTGCTGAATGCAGAATTCTGCTCCCTGAATCTATTTCTGCTATTTCTGAATTAAATACATATATACTACAGCTACTTTGCTCTCAACAAAGAATCGAATTTCTTCGAGTTGATGGATGTCATATTTCTTACTTCAATATTTTTTTAATTTTTACTGTCAAGTTAAAAACAACGTACTCCTTTGGCGCTCTGCTTAATTGGTTAATAAATTACAGCAGAAACGCTATCGGGTTGCATCGTTGTTACAATGACGCAAATTGCGTGTTTTTAAGTGACAAATTAGCATTTGACAGGAAAACATCAGGGGATATTTGAATGTTTTCCCAATTTTGTTAGATATTTCAGGAGATTTTTTTTCCTTGCATCTTTTGATAGCTGAACTATCGCTACGTTGAAAAATAAAATTGTTAGTAGCTCAAACTCCACAAAATAACTGAATCTACAAGACATAACCATCGTCACATTTCCATTACTTTTAAGTGTCTTAAGTGAAACACGAGGTAATTTGGCTTATTGTTTAAGGCTAAATTACTAAAGAGAGTGACAGATAATTATTTTGAGCATTCAAAAAATCTTATTGTTGTATTCGCACCAGGAGTTGAAAAATTTAAACTGTGCATATGTATACGAGCAGTAACCACACGGCGATGCCCGTGATAAGAATTTAAAAATAGTCCGTTGAATTAAAAAAAATCCATGATACCTTCCCCCTCCTCTGATGTGAAATGATCATTTTTCTATTAGTTCATGGCTTAACGTGCCAAACAACCAAGCTACCGTAACCCTGCCCTTTAGCGATTGAAACGGTTATTTTCTGCAATGTAAAATGTTTCACCAAATAAACACAAAAGATATCAAATAGTATATTTCAAATGTAAAATAATTTCTCACCTCTACTATCGTCAAACAACCACGCTACCGTAGCCCAGTTGTAAGCGTGCGAAGCGAACTCTGATGAATTAGCTATCCTATCCATCTAATGAAAAAAAGAATCCCGTGGGACGTTCGAAAATCATTGTCAGAAAAAAAGGAAGAAAAAGTCGTATATGTCATTTGGTTTTAAAAAATAAAAATCAAAAGTTTCTTTTTAATTCAGAACAATTCGCCAAAACATTGAATTACATTTGCGGTTACTTTAAAACAATAATCCTAGACTGGATTGCTCAGCTCCTAACGCGTCAAGCGAGCACGCTACTGGAATAGTCTTTTTGCGAGAGAACCGGATGTTTTTTCTTTGGCAATAATAAATGTTTCCGTCATACAAACAAAAAAACTATAAAATCACATTAACAGTAGCTTTCAAATGTAATGATCACGCAAACATATTGTTTATTGCCAAACTCGCTAAGTGACCGCGCTACAATAACCAATCCAATTAGCGAGCGAAGTGAACTCCGGCCGAAAAGCGATTCAATCTTTTAATTAAGAAACACGGTTCATCAAGGACAAAAAGGAAATCCTGTACCCCGTGTTAAAAAGGATTTATCTATAGAACAGCTATCGGTTGAGAAAAGAGAGAGAGAGAGAAACCTTGTAGAATTATTCTATTCTATTCTATTCAAGAGTCACAACTGACTACAACTGCATTTATGTCGAGGACTGCATACTAAGTGCCTTGCCTCCATTGTTTTTATATACCGATAGATGGCAGCTCCATCACCGGATCGAGCAGTTAATGAGAATTTAGAACTAGTCCAAGAGCTAATAGCTACCTGGTACTAGCACCCCCAGAGGTATCGTTTCACTTGGAGGACATTGAGACCACGAGCATATTTAACGTCGCCCAGTCCCCTTTAATGACGACGGTGGGTCTTCGACCAGCAAGGATCGAACCCGAGGCCCTCCGGCCCCGAGTCCAATGCCTTACCGATCAGGCTACCACGGCCCTTTGTAGAATTAAAAAAAAAAAAAAAAAAAAATCCACCCCTTTTCTGATGCCAAATAATCAATAATCATATTCTTCAACTAAAATGCGTAAGCGCTCTTTGAAAACCTAAGCATAATCTTTTGAAATTTTAAATATTTTGCCAACTAAAAAAAAAAAAAAATACATCCAAGTTACATTTACAGTAGCTTTCAAATCTTTATATATTAATAGGCAAACCGTTTTCTTTCGGTACCGATTTCTCCTCTGTTTGTGAACCGAATTCCTTGATTCTTTTTTGTTCGGTAACTATTGCCGAGTTTTAGTGTCATCAGTAAAATTTTTTGAAATCGAACGATAATTAACGGAGATATTAATAAAAAACACATTTTCGTCCTAAATGGCTCTTTCTACGCGAACGGATGGTCCAATTTTTTCGAAATTGATATGGTTGGAAAGGTCTTTAAAAAACACTCCTAACGAAAAAATTGTCAGGGCGCCCAAGGTCCAATAACCTAAATCCACTAGAAAAAAAAAGTTATAAGCGTTTTTTAGTTAGCGAAACTAAAAAATTTTAATTTTATCTCTTTTCCATTGTTGAAATTCATTGTTGGAAGCGTGAAACATTAAGTTAAGTTTTTCAAAGTGTCCGATCTTTCAAACAAGGCGTGGTCTTGATGACGTCACAAGTGATGCTCTTTGGCGCATCTTTCTATCACGTTTCCACGTTATGATAATCAAGAAGCGAATTAAAATTGCGCTCTACGCTTGCTATCAACCACATCGTTGCCAATACAAGTGAGTAAAGATGCGAATTAAATATTTTGCTCTTTGAGTGGCAACACTGAATGACATTTCATCATTTGTGATGTCATCGGCAGAAGCGTAAATAATGAAAGCGCACCGATTTAAGTAATTTTTTTAAAATATTAAACAACAAACACAAATTATTTAAAAAAATGGCTAGATTCTATGTTTTTAAGCATGCTCTTTCAGAAAAAAAATACTTTTAAAATTTTAGAAACGACTTCATTGTGAAATTGGCGAACTTTATCCATTTTGGCACCCAGGGCGAGAAATATTTTTCTTTTGCATTCTTAAAAAAGGAGTACAGAAATGTCTATTTGCAAGGAACTGACTACGAATCAAGTCCCTCTTTAAGGTAGGGTTCATTAAATTGTAACCGTTCGTGACAAGGCGGAGGAAATAAATGACAAGAGGAACGTAAAATGGGGAGAATGGGACATGAAGCTTTTTTTTTTTTTTTTGATAAGAACGTTTATGAAAAACAGTGTGATATGTGGCAAAGGGAAGAGGGGTTAAGGTGAAGTGTGAAACTTTGCGACAAAAGGGAGAGAGATCAAAAATTTTGAAAAGTGCATTTGTCAGTTTTCCCCTAAACCGTAAACAAATCACAAACACGATTTTTTAAAAAATTACACTATTATTGCGACGTCCAGTGTTTTTGAATGGAAAATTTTTAATGTAGCAAGTAGGATTCGTTCATTTGATTGTTTGGAATTTAATAATTCTAACGGCAGAGGTCAAGGCAACTTACTCAATAATATTAAACTTATTAAAAGAAGCATTGTTCATGCAGAAGTTTTACGTATAATCTGAGTTTTGCAGGATCATTTCATTTGGGAAGTGTTCAGTGTTTGTAACTTTATCGCCCTGGCGAAGTTATTTTCTTTGAACTATTCACGCCAACATATGGCAAACCTTTTTCTTGTTGTTACGATAAGAAAATCGCCATTGAAAACCTGTCTTGTCTGTCCATAGCAATAAAACGCATACAGTCCACTTGCTTGAAGATTTTTATTTCGACTAAGTAATGCACATTTTGGTCCTAAGCGACCCGGATACGATAAATTTGAATTAGTTATAAAATTCAAGTTAACTCGCAAATATACAATTAAGTTAAATTACGCAATCGCTATAAATTGCAATGGCGGACATCACCTCGTTAAACCGCAAGCGCGGTAACATTAAAGGGCAAATCACCAAGATTTCTATTGCCCTCGCTGAAAGAAAGGACGAGATGGACATTTCCGAGTTAGAAGCTCTTTTTGAAACAGTGCTGAACATACATCAAAAATTTGATACGCTAAAAGATGACTTCTACAAAATCATCACCGAAAAGCAATTTGAGGAATGTGAAGACTTATTGTCTCAAGTGGACGAAGATATTCAAAACTTGGAGGTAAGCTTGAAATCATCTATTAACAAACTGAAGTTACAGCATTACAGTGACTCTGTACTAAAACAAAGTATTGATACTTCTACACAAGAAATTAATTCGATGAATGTTGCTCAGCCAAAAAAGGCTTCAATGAAACTTCCGAAAATTCCTCTTTCAACTTTTAGCGGAAAATTTGAGGAATGGAACTTGTTCAAAACTCAATTCAATTGTCTAATAAATGAAAATCCCGAACTTTCTGAAAGTGAAAAGCTTCATTACTTACGCGGTTCATTAAAGGGAGAAGCAAAAATTCTAGAAACGACTGACGCTAGTTTTTCTTCACTCTTTAAAGCTTTAGAACAAAGATACGAAAACAAAAGAATAATTGTCGACTGTCACATTAACAACATTCTTAATATTCAACCAATTAAACACGAATCTGCTAAAGATCTTCGTATCATTTTGGATAATGTTAAGAAAAACCTAAGATCGCTAAAACTCTTAGATTTCGCAAGAGACAAATTATCTAATGCAATTTTATTGAATGTTGTTCTAGGAAAATTAGACCGCGAAACAAGAAAGCAATATGAACTAACTCTTAAAGATAATGAAGTTCCAGATTTTGATACATTGCTGGAATTCTTAGAAAGAAGATGTCAAATCTTAAATAGTATTAGTGCGAATATTTCATGTAAATCCAAATCCTTTATTGTTAAATCTAATAACATTTCGAAAATATGTGTCGCGTGTAAAACTCAAACACATCAATTGTATCACTGTGATAAATTTAAAGTAATGAAATTATCCGAAAGGATAGATCTAGTTAAAAAGCATCGGCTTTGTTTCAACTGTTTAAGCGATCGTCATTTAGTCTCCCAATGTAATTCGAAAAGTTCTTGCTTCGTTTGTAAGAAAAAATTGAATCATCATACTTTACTTCATAAATACGTAAACTGCATAAACAGCAGACAAAATAACGCAGATTGCGGTGGTTCGACGGGAACGCCTCAGATTCAATCGCAAGGACTAAGCCAACAACAGAACATAAGCAATTCTGAATTTGACTCGCAAATGTCAGAAAATACTCGCGTCTCTTTCTTTACTAATGGGAATGAGAAAACTGTTTTGATAAATACAGTAATAGTTTATGTTAGAGATTCTACTGGCATAAGAAGGGGCTTACGCGCAATTTTGGATTGTGCAAGTGAAAGTTCATTCATTTCTGTTAGGGCAGCGGAAGCTTTGGGTTTGAAAAGGGAAAGAATAAATATTCCGATAAGTGGATTAAATGATTCAGCGCTAAATATTAAGAAGATATCAGCTCACTTATCCAATAAAGGGGATGATTCGTATTGGGAAATCGACTTATTAATTGTTCCAAAATTCAGATTTCACACCTTCTAAGAAAATTAATATCGCTCATTTAAACATTCCAAACGATGTATGCGTAGCAGATCCAGCGTTTTATATTCCACAAAAATTAGATATTCTTTTGGGTGCAGAATTATTCTTCGCATTTTTGAAGGCAGATAAAAGAAAGCTGATAGATAACTTGTATTTACAATCGAGTTGTTTTGGTTATCTTGTTTCGGGTAGCATTTCAGACAGCAGCTCTGATCATTCCGCAAAACACTGCTTTTTGTCGAAAAATTTGGAAACTCTCAATATTACTCTAACTAAGTTCTGGGAAATCGAAGAAGTCGAAAATCACACGTCCAGTAGTGATGATGAATTAAACTACTGCAATGAACACTTCGCAAAAACGCATTTCAGGAATTCGGATGGTAGATAAGTAGTTCAAATGCCATTCAAACCAGAATGTTCTGAAATCATGCTAGGAAATTCTAAACAAACGGCGTCTAGAAGGTTAGATCAACTATGGAAACGATTAGAACGGGATCCGGCTATGAAAGCGCGGTATACAGAATTTCTTAACGAATACAAAACTTTGAATCACATGAAAGAAATAAAAGAAGATAAGGGAACAGATGTCAGGTACTATCTCCCTCATCACGGTATTTTTCGACCAGATAGCAAAACTACAAAATTGCGCGTAGTTTTCAACGCAAGTGCGAAAACAACCAGCGGACATTCTTTGAATGATTTATTGAGTAAAGGAGGTATAATTCAGGAAGATCTCTTTTCAATTCTAATTAGATTTAGAAAGTATATTTACGCATTTACCACTGACATTAAACAAATGTTCAGGATGATTGAAGTAGATTCTTCTCAAACTAAGCTACAAAAAATATTATGGAAAGAGAGTGAATTTGCACCAACTAAGATTTACCAGTTACAAACTGTCACGTATGGGACTGCATTTGCTCCGTACTTAGCAACGAAAGTTTTACAGCAACTTGCATTGGACGAGGGAAAGGACTTTCCTTCGGCGTCCAGAGCCGTTCTTCAAGATTTCTACATGGATGATTGCCTTTCTGGTAGTTCCAACTTGAAGGAGTTTTTGAATCTTCAGTTGGAATTGACGCAACTTCTCCAAAGAGGAGGCATGAATTTACACAAGTGGTGCAGCAACGAAGGTTCTACGACCGAACTTCAGGAATTTCCTCTGGACAGAAATTCTGAAGAAATTGTAGTTAAAACAATCGACATAGTTGGCGTGAAGAAATTGCTGGAAAATATTGTGGTGTTGCCGATTCTCGCTTGAGCATAAAGAAATGAAATACTTGCATTTGTTTTTATTATTGAGGCTTTTTGAGAAACTACGGGCATTTAAAATATTTTGATTTTGATTATGTTTTCGCGATTTTAATTCGCAACTCCAATAAACTATAAGGGGCGCTGCAGCCACTGTCTAATGGAGGATAAAAAGGTAAAACAAACACACGCCGTAGCTTGTAACTTGCTTTGCCACTTAGTGAATGACAGTAATTTTTCATCGTGTTTGTCGGAAGCTTTCTTTTCTATTCTTCTGAAATTACATTCATCACAAACTATCTGAAGCCTGTAATTTACCCCAAAGAGAACACGTGGAATGGAATGTTTTACCCCTTTCTTTAGCAATGTTAATCACCGCAAGGTAGCGTATTTGAGCTCTGGAGTTTCGAATATTTAAATAAATTATTTTACAGAGTGAGGGACGACTTTCAGTTCCAGCTCCCAATAATACCTGCATTTGATATCACCACAAACAGATCTCAAGGTGAAACTTTTGATAATATTGGCGTATCATTACGACGTCCAGTGCTTTCGCATGGACAGTTATGTTGCCGTGAGTAAGAGTTCGTTCATTTGACTGTTGGAAATTTTATATTTAACGGCAAGATCATGCCTACTTTTACAAAAAATATTGTTTGTACAGAAGTTTTACGTGTTAAGGGAGTTTTGCGGCATCATTTCATTCAGAATGACTTCCATAATTGGAAAATATGCGAACGTTATCCATTTTGGCACCAATGCCAGGACGAGAAATATTTTTCTTTTGCATTCGTAAAAAACGAGTACAGAAATGTCTATTTGCAAGGAACTGACTACAAATGAAGTCCCTCTTTAAGGTGGGGTTCATTAAATTGTAACCGTTCGTGACAAGGCGCAGGAAATAAATGACAAGAGGAACAAACAATGGGGAGAATGGGACATCAAGCTTTTTTTTGAGCAATCACGATTGCTTATTGTTCTCACTTGACTGTTTTGATGTGCTATCATTTTATTTTCCCACCAGCACCCTCTGCAGCATCACCGTCGACCGGCTCCTCACGATGCTGCTCCTATAGCGAAAGCCGTCTCCAGGTTGCGTCAATATACTACACACACGCGCATACATACACAACTACACACACACACACACACACGCGCACACACAAAAACATACACCTACACACACGCGCATACATACACAACTACACACACACGCGCGCACACACAAAAACATACACCTACACACACATACACAAACAAATACACACACAAAAACACATACACGCATACATACAGACACCTACTTATACACACACACCTACACACAACTACCCACACTCTCATCACACTCAATGCCTACGCACAGACACAAACACATATGCCTACACACACATACACATTCCCCACCACACACAAACACTCATACACACAACTACCCACACACTAATACCTAAACACCGACACAAACACACATGCTTATACACACATACACATACCCCCGACACACACATAAACACACATGCCTACATACACACACACACACCTACACACAACTACCCACACTCTCATCACACTCAATGCCTACGCACAGACACAAACACATATGCCTACACACACATACACATTCCCCACCACACACAAACACTCATACACACAACTACCCACACACTAATACCTAAACACCGACACAAACACACATGCTTATACACACATACACATACCCCCGACACACACATAAACACACATGCCTACATACACACACACACACACTCGTGATTGCGAAAAACATAATTTGAATTCAAGAGCTCAAAATTCAAATTATTATTATTATTATTATTATTATTATTTTTTTTTTGATAAGAACGTTTATGAAAAACAGTGTGATTTGTGGCAAAAGGAAGAGGGGTTATGGTGAAGTGTGAAACTTTGCGACAAAAGGGAGAGATATCAAAAATTTTGAAAAGTGCATTTGTCAGTTTTCCCCTAAACCGTAAACAAATCACAAACACGATTTTTTAAAAAATTACACTATTATTGCGACGTCCAGTGTTTTTGAATGGACAATTTTTAATGCAGCAAGTAGGATTCGTTCATTTGACTGTTTGGAATTTAACAATTCTAACCGCAGAGGTCAAGCCAACTTACTCAATAATCTTAAACTTATTAAAAGAAGCATTGTTCATGCAGAAGTTTTACATATAATCTGAGTTTTAAAGGATCATTTCATTCGGGAAGATTTCGATAATTGTTAAATTGGCGGGCGCTCTTCATCTATTGCGTTAAATTTTTGGCACCAATTGCATCTCGAAAAATGTTTTTACTTTGCATACGAAAACAAAGAGTAGGAAAATGTATATTTGCATACGGTTGCCACAAAATAGGGGCTGTCCACGAATGAAGTCCCGCTTTAAGGTGGGGTTCACAAAATAGTAACAGTTTGTGACAAGCGAGAGGAAAGACATGACAAGAGGAGCGTACAATGGGGGGAACGTGACAACTAGCCTTTTTTTTAATAGGAACCTTTATGAAAAATAGCGTGACATGTGACAAAGGGAAGAGGGGGTATAGTGAAGTGCAAAACATTGTGACAAAGGGGGGGGAGGGGAGAGGGTCGAAAATGTTGAAAAGTATGACATTAGTTATGCACCGCCCTTAACCATAAACAAATCACAAAGTCGAACTTTTTTACAAATTGTACTATTATAACGACGCCCAGTGTTTTTGAATGGACAGTTATATGTTGACACGAATAAAGCAAACACGAGCTTGTTCATTTGATACTTGGAAATTTATATTTCTAATGACGAAGAAGCAACTTACTCAATAATAGTAGACGCTTTATAAATAACATTGTTCACGCAGAAGTTTTACGTATAAATTGAGTTTTGATGCTTCATTTCATACGGGAAAATTTCGAAAATTGGATAATTGGTGATTTTTTATCCATTGGCTTTAATTTTTTTGTTTCCAATGCCAGCGCGAAAAATGTTTTTCCTTTGCATAAGTTAACAAAGAGTAGGGAAATATTTATTTGCATAGGATTAGCACAAAGCAACGTGATATCCAAAATAAAATTATTCAAACCAGCAATTTGTCGACCACACCAATTTCTCTATGGGGTTGTTTCCTTCAATCAAAAGTACTACTTTTAGTCACTGAAATAGAAAGAATAAGAAATAAAAAATGTTGAGCTAGAAAAAATTTTTATTTTCTCAACCGTTGTTTTTTTAAAACTTTTTTGAATGTCCTATTTTGGAAATAAGGCATGGTCTTTATGACGTTATAAGAGATGTACTTTGGCGTGCGACTCCATTGCCGCGCTAAATATTTACGGTTTGCTCTCATCCGCGTTTTCGGGTTATGATAATTTGCGCTGTGCGCTAATGGCATCAATGAGTGGCATTTTATCGCTTTTGATGCCAAAAAATGAATTTCAATCTGCGCACCGATTAAAGCAGTTGTTAAAAAATGTTAAATTTTTTCAAATTAGTTAAAAAATGATTAAAACCTTTGTTTTTAAGCATCCTCTTTCAGTAAAAAAATACTTTGAAAATTTCGGAAACGACCCCATTGCCGAAATATCTCCTTTCATCCATTTATTTTGAGATTCACAGATAAAAAGCAAAATTGGAATAAATTATTACTGTGGTATTGTTCACCGTATAAAAATTGTATGTTTTCATGTATGCAGTAAACATGAGTAAGAGTAGAAATAAAAATGTTGGAAATAGTTAAATTCATACAAGTTTTCTCAAATATTCATTTATGAATATGGTCGAATTTCGACCACTGGGCTAACACTAGTGTAAAATAGTTCCGCAACTGCATTGTTCATCGCCAAATTCGCCAAGAGACATTCAAACTATAAAAAGAAAATCAATTAACATACGCACAATGAATCTTTTTACATAAATGGCTACTTCTGTATGTATGTATGTACGTCCGGGGTAATCTTCAAAACACTCGACCGATTTTAACCATTTTTTCACCATAGATAGCTACATTATCATGGAGCAACTTAGGCAATAATTTATTCCTAAAAAACTTAGTTTAAAAACGTTATGATGGAAAACAGTAAATGTCATGTACATTCCCCATTAAATTATTAAATATAAAACCCGTTGTTACGAAAATTCGTTGCCATACAACAGCAATATTAAAAGTAATCATAATGAAAATTTTGAATCAAGGCTTCTCTGGAGCAAGCATGAGTTTAAAGTGATTTAAACATTTGGAAACTCTACTTTTTGCACACTTAGGGAAACTTAAAACGAATAGTAGAGAGCTTTTTTATTAACACGCTTTTATTAGCTTCACCTGTATGTATGTATCTTGTTACGGAATCTTGCAGCTCAAATTTCGCTCACTTCCTGCGATCGGATTCTTTTGAAATTTGGCACGTGACCTCAGACCCGATGACAATGCAATACTCTATAATCAAATTAATTAATTAACTCTTTCAATTGTTAGTTTCCTCCAATTTTAATCAATATTTTGGCATAAATCCAACAATGTAAAAAAGGAAAATTCCAAAAAAATACATTAAAAAATGCTCGCAAAAATTATTTAAAAATATCTACAAAAACCTTTAATTTTTCTGCATCAGACAAAATTTGTTCCAATGTTCCAAGGTAATTAGAACATGAAATATAATTGTTTTTAACTGATTTCATGCCAAAATTTAGGTAAGCCTTCAGTTACAAATTCATTGTTGATCACACCATTGTTGAACAAAACTTTTATTCAAATGCATCTTAAATTTTCAAAGTAATCCTTATATATTATTTCTGTAGCCTGTTTTTGGTTTCTACGCGAGATTTTCCTCAATTCTTGATCGAATTCTTTGATTTACACCTTATTTTAAAGCTTATTGTGCAGGCTACTGACGAAAAATAGACCCACGGTCTAAAATTGTTTTTTCGGGCAAAAAAACCTGTTTTAAAGAACCAGAATGAGGTTTTCGGTTAAATTTATAACTTTAACTTGCACTGCTACCGTCAGAGCTGAATAGCTTGATCGGCAGAGCGTTCGACTGGTAACCAGGAGAATGCGTGTTCGGGCCCACGTCCGGACATTCTGCATCAAAAAATTAGAAAAATATCGTGCATTACATGAACAATGAATAACAAATATGAGGGAATACATGAGGTAAAAATGCTCCTAGCTGTTATGAAAACTTGATGCAACACGGAGCTAAATTGATACTCAATTGTAAGGTCTCTTTTTTAAGATTTAGCTCCGGGAAGAAAATTAAAGCATAATGTAAGCGAAAATATAAGTACATTTGAAAAGCTACGCTTAAAAAAGAACTTAGTTCAAATTATTTTGTATTTTAACCGTGCTGTTAAATGATGAACAAGTGCTGCCATCTAAGTCATAATGGTTCAAACAGCCTGCGATAACAAATTGTAAAAATTTTTAAAATAAAAACACTTCTCGGCAAGAAAAAAAATTCAAAATTACCTGTGGGTTTTTTTTTTTCTTTAGAGCGTTCGGCTATAAACTGTCTGAACTTCGGGCCAGTTCGGGCTGTCCGACATAATAGCAAATTTACAGTAATATTACGCATTACATGTACTCATAACATACAACAGATAACACACGTAATAAAATAAATGCAGTGGGAATGCTATTTGGTGTTTCGACTCTTTTATGCAGGCTACAGTTATCATTCAGATAAGTTGACCGCTAATCGAAGGGTGTTCTTCCCTTTTTTTAAGCTTCGACTCCGTGCATACCACTGAGTTCAAGCATTAAAAAAAGTATTAGATATACCTTAAGGGAATCCTTTTTGTGCAGAAAACATTTCCATTGTATGCTGAAATGTAGATTTTTCTAATAGCAGTGTTCGAACTTTTGTACAAATGAAAAAATACTACGCCAAATTAAAACGAGTTTCAACCAGTAAATCTTTAATTATTTATTCAAATACGATATAAAACATTAAACTTATTATCAACTTCATTAGTAAGAAATCATTTTCTACTCCTCTGCTTTCGGCTGAAAAAAAAAAAACATTTTGTCTACGTTCGAAAAATTACACTTAAAAAACGGACTCAGTTCAACTGGTTTTGGTTTTGAACTTTAAGTGTTCGATTAAAAGAAAAACAAGTGCTGGCTTTTAAGCCGTACAGGTTAAAGAAACCTGCTATGGGAAATTGTTGAATATTCAAAAATAAAAAAACTTATTTTTTCTACCGAATTTATTACTTCTCTAGAATGTTTGTTTCAATCGCTTCGTGAGATCTTCCTCATTCTTTAATCAAATTTCATGTTTTACGAGTAATTTTTAATCGTATCATGCTGGCTAATGACAAAACATAGACACATGATCTTATTACGTTTTTTTCGGCGAAAACATTTTTACTGTGTTTTATTACGCATTCCTTCAATGAATAGCATTCGAAAAGGAAGGCACAGTTGCTAGGTTTGTTGGAACGTCGTACTGTTAATCAGAATGGCGCCAGTTCAAATCCGTGCCACTAAATATCTCTTTAATGTTTCTATTTTTATTTCCGTCAGATGCTCACATGGGCAGGACTGTATTTGCCACAACCTGTTTTTTCACATGCAAAATTACTGATTTTTCACGTGTCACTCAGCCACACTTTTAATATTTATATTTGAATTGAAAATACGTACAACCAAAAGGGGAGCGATGATCAAATTATCACAACGTTGTATTTAGCGAGGTTTTGTTACTGATGTCTTCAAATTACACGCCTTCTCTTGTGCGCTTACTTTTTTCCGTTTACTTTTTTCGGTTTTTCTTCATAATATTCTTTCTTCGAAATTTTTAAAGAGCGAAATACCTTATGAAACGATTCGAAGTACAGTGCGGAGTTCCGCACGGGTCGACTAGTATAAATATGATTTCCGCAAACATACATCGATAACTCACAGTAGCTTCTCATCGGGGTGCCCTTGTCTTAACTTTAAGATATTACCTCGCACTCGTTTTATAAATAATTTCGTCCATTAAGTCCCAATCTGATTCAAATTTTCATATATTCATTGTTTATCGCAAAAAAAAAAAAAAAAAAAAAATAATAATAATAATTTGAATTTTTGTCATCTTGAATTCAAATTATGTTTTTCGCAATCAAGAGCGCGTGTGTGTTTGTGTAGGCGCATGTGTGTGGGTGCGTGCGTGTGTGTATGTAAGCATGTGTGTGCATGTTGTCAGGGTCGTCCCAAGAGGGGGGGGGGGCGAGAGGGGCAATCGCCCCGGGCGGCACGAAATGAGGGGGCGCTATAAAATGCGCCGATGGTATAAAATAAGGGGCGTCTTGCGGCGCCCCCTCATTTCGTGCCGCCCGGGGCGATTGCCCCTCTCGCCCAAATGAAAGAAATGGGTTCAGTGACTTTCTTCCGGTTATTTTTTGAAGCTGAAGTTCTAAAAAGGGCAATTTTAGACAATCCTTGATCATGTTAGGAGAGAGGGGGTTTCAAAACATTGTCCCGGAACGACGACGAAATTGAAATTCTAAAACGCAATTTTAGAATAACGCTTTCGAAGGAAAAGGATAGGAGTAGGCTTGGGTACCAACTTGGATAAATCTCTATGTTTTAGTTGTCTCAGATAAAATTGTTGTGGTGCCAACCCCCCAAGCATGTGTAAAGTAGAGGTAAACTAAAAAATCAACGGCCTCCTCCTTGGAAAATTTCTGGATCCGTCCATGCAGGACCTGATGAAAAAACCGTAAAATGCGGGGAAAACGTCGATTCGAGAAAGTAAAATCGGGGTTTTAGTGCTTAGTTATTCTGTGAAAAAACTCAACTATGCATTATGTAAGAGAGACAGAGAGAGAAAGAGAAAAAAGAGAGTCCTCTACTTTTGAAAAAAAGTTATTTTTGAACGCTCCCTAGAAAGAAGATAGGAATAAACATTTCAAGGTTGTACCATGTGTTTCATACTTTCTTGCGAAAAACCTTTATTTTCCAATTAAGTGTTTTCTTTTGCGAAACTACAGAAAGCAAAAGACAAGATTGAACAATGAATAAATCCCATGCGTAATAAATAAAGAGAAACAATCGTTGGAATAAATTATGCAAGCGTCACTTACGTAAATAGTTTATTTACTTTTTAATCTATTTACGAGTAAAATAAAATTTTAATGAAGTTCGAAATAAAATTCGTTCTTTGTCATAAATCAGAATAAAAGGAAAATAAGCGTTGCAAAACGTTCTAAAAATGCAGTGAAATTGTGTTTAGTGTTCCGAAAGAAAAACAGTTATTTCAGCTAGTGCTTTCGTTTTTAGCGAGGCAACGTTAAAAAGCAATAAAATGAAAAAGAAGTCTCGTAAAATGAATTTTAAATTAGTGCTAATTCATTTAACTTTTAATTTGATGTTTATGTTTGGGGACATTTGGAAAAGGTGAGGGAAAAGGAATTGCTGGTGTAGAAGTCTTCACTTTAATTACCGGTGCTTATTTTAAGGTGGGACTTCAGGGATTATTGAAACAAAGATTGAGAGATTTGAACTGTTTTAAAAGTTGAATAAAAGTTAAATTGGGCCTTTATTTTCAATTTTTTATTGATACTAGCTGCGTCGCTCGGCTTTGCACGGTCTACCTCAAAAATAAAAGTTTTATCAAGTGACACATGTTCATCAATCAGGCTTGAACAAAGGAAAAAAAATCAGTAAAACTTTGCAGCAGATTGCAGAAAAATAACCAAAAACATTTTAACTCCCCTGATTTCAGGAAAAGCCTCAAAAAAAAAGGGGGGGGGGGCAGAATTTTATTTGTTCATATTCGAGAGAAAAAAATGGCAACAGACAGTGGCGGCTCGTGGGAGGGGGCCCGGGCCCCCTCACTTTTTTTAGACAATAATTTGAAACTTTTTCTTTATTTTCTTTCTTTTCTTTTCTTTTTTTTTTTTTTTGTGCGTACATGCTTGAAAATTTAAAAAAAAAAATGGATTGTACCGTATTTTCCTGCGTATAATCCACAGATTATCTGCTAAAAAGGGTAATTTCAATTAGGTGCGGATTATCTGTGTGCGTGTGTGTGTGTTTTTTCCCTCAACACCAACGCAGTGAACCTCAATATTTACAGCAGGAATCACCGAGAACGTTATCCAGCCCGTATGTTGTTTATTTCACATAGCTTGAATGTTCTTCCTACGTGATTCAGGCTATGTAAAATAAACAACACACAGTAAAGGAAGAAGCCTTCATTTGCACAAGATTAAACTGCTTGCTCCTTTCTTGACAATTTGTCCTCAAGTAGTTAGCGTTGACAATTTCGAGAAGAAATCATTACTTTTCCGAATACCTTACAACATCACTTAAAATTGCGTTAGAAAATTGCTTAAAATTCCGTTTAGAACTTCAATTTCGAAAGATTGTTGTACCTAATGTTATCAGATATGGTCATACAATTGCGTTTTTAAGACTTCATTTTCAGAAAATATTCGGGCAAGCCCCCCCCCCTCCGAACCGCTTTGCTTCAATGTCATCAAAAAATGTGTTTCTTAAACAGACACTTACGAAAAATTTAAGTGGAATAGTCTCTGAAACCCTCCTCATACTGTCATAGAATACTGTGCTTAAGTTTTTAGGACTTCAATTTTGAAAAAAATTCTAGGGCAAAGCTGAGGCCCTTTCTTATAAAAAGCTTCAAAGTTGTCTACAGTTCTGTGTGTGTGTGTGTTTTTATTTTGGAATGCCATTTCAAAAAAATGAAAGGGGAAGGCGGAATTGATTTCCATATGTTTTTCAAAAAGAGAGAGGGAAAAAAACGTTTGGGAAGAGTCCCGGAGCTCCATCCCTTACCCTAACGTCAATAAATATGGCCTATAGCCGCATTTTAAGACTTCCATTTCTATGAATTTCCTTGTAGTTCCCTGTACCGTTCTTTCCTCTAGCATCACCAAAGACCGTCTAAAATTGCGTTTATAAAACTACAAGTTTCAAAATTGGGAGATTTTATGTGCAAATCAAATAAATCAAATTGATGAGATTTTTTTTCCTTTTGTGCCCCCCCCCCTTAAAAATTATTTTCTAGAGACGTCACTGTTGTGTGTTGTATGTACTTGTGCGCATATATTGTTACAAGATTATTTTTTAATTCAAAAAATGTTTTCCCACTGTTACACAAAAATTATTACTTGTTTTCAATTTCTGCTCATGTAGTTTTAAAAAAAATGTGACAAGTTATCAATAATTCGAAAAAAATAGAGTTCGATATATTTGTTTCTTTGTCTGCACAAAAATTCTGAATACGGCCCATGAACGACGAACAGATTCATATGTAAAAGGGTACACCCGCATGTAAATAGCTAAGACTTTTTTTTTTTTTTGCTAGTTTTTTAATTTATTTATTTTTGTGTTTTTTTTTTTTTAATTTAGTTTGTGTCTATTTTAATTTTATTTATTTTGAAGCGTAAACAGAGATGCATTTTTATTTTTGTTAAAATTAATTACTTTATAACTTTTATATTTTTTTGATCATAACATTTTTCTGACCATAATATTTTTGCACTTTTGTAATTTGGTCTTGATTAAAATAAAATTAATTTTACTCATTCAAAATAATTAGTTATTAAAAGATGAAAAATAAAATTACTAATAAAATAATTAGATTAACATTGCTTTTAAAAATGTTTTTTTTTTGGAATCCAGGGGATGGAAGTGCCTCCCTTGCAGACCCTTACTGGTGCTGCAAGAGAGGCGTACTGCAGTGCCTGAAAGCATGCTGGACATATTTTTTGATTTTTTGTGATGAATTTTATAGCTTTTTCCTGGTTGATTAATTAAATTTTATTTTTGAAAGTCGGGTGGGGGGGGGGGGGGGGAAGTGGACCATCCTGCCAGCAATCATGGACATAAGCATGATATTAATATACTTCGTGATTTCCTTAGTAGTTTAAGTAATTTGTAGCTTGTCCTGTGTTTAAAATGAATTTAATTTTATTCATTTAACACAAATAATTATTTTAAGAAAGTTTAAATATTAAAAAAAATATTTAAGAAAAAATCTTTAATTTTTTTCGGGGTAGGGTGGGGGGAGGGGGGAGTGAACCCATGGTCTGGCCCCCTCACTTTTTCAAGGCACGAGCCGCCACTGGCAACAGAGCTTTCTTCTCAATGATTTTCTTCAGGCTACAAATTTCAATGAAAGCATTGTTACGGAAAGTTGAGATGAAGCACTGAATAATAATTTGAAGGAGGAAAGCCTTCGAAAAATGGCGATTTAATGTTGAAACCTAAGTATCATAATTAATGGTTTTTAGTTTATATTTCCCACGAATTACAATGGGAGGATTATGCTAAATAGCCAAACATAAAGACGGGAAAATTACGAATCTGTCGAAATTTGGTTCGATGGTCAGTTCACTGGTGTTCGGGAGAAGTAACTCAGACATAGATACATAGATACACACGCTCAGTTTTAAAATATATATGATACTGTATATTAAAATCATTTAATCAATAGATCAATATCAGCTTCGGAAATAGCATTAAAAATGTGCCCTTCCGCTCCTGAGAGGTTGTGCTAAAAGGCTAGGCCACGCGAACATAAGAAAATTTCGAGACGTCAAAAGATTATTTCCGGTCAACCTTCCGGGATTTCACTGATTTTCTTCAGAATCCTGTGAAAAACAAGTATAGTCGCGAAGTGTTTCCTGAATCGGTACTAGGTGGAAGGATCGATACAAGGATTCAGGCTTCATAATGTTACGAAAAATATTTGCAGCTATCAGTGTAAAAGTACATTCAGATTGTTTAATGTGTTTCGCCTTCTTGCGATTATGAGACCCGTGCAGATCGCATGGGATTCAAATACTGGTGAAATGAGTATCTGAATGCTATAGCTTTGCTCAGAATTGCGGGTAAATACGCAGCTTGGTATATGCTTGCAATTCTGCCTTAGCTTTGGTCATATTTGCTTATTGGGAAGGTTTCCGAATTCCTTCAGAAGAATTCCACGTTAAATTCAACGGGAAACTTTTCTGTTTTTTCCAGGTATGTTTCTGGTTATGGGTTTGTCGTTCATAAGCGAACGGGTCTAAAAGATCGAAAACTTAAAACGAACTGTTCAGTACGATCTCTTAAAAAACGAACGGCAATTCTTTTGAACTGTGAGCACTTTGGAACAATGTATTGATATACTAGTGAAAAGATCGCTTTTTTTTTGACACCACAATTTTTCAATCACCTTCAACGTTCTAACTCTTAATCAATCGCGAATTTCCATTTTCTCTACTTTGTATAATATAATGTTATAAATTCTTTAAATAGTATTTTTTTTTATGATCAAATTGTTGTAATCTGACTAAATTTGGCGTTTATTCCATTATTTTTCATCCAAAATTATCTTAGTAACGTAATCTGTAAATAGTTTCTTATAATGAATAAACATCCCCCTTACATTTGAATGAAGTATATGGTCCCCCATTTCTGATTGATAAGGTTCGTGAATGAATAAAAAGAAAATATGAGAAATTGGTAGAACGTAGTAGAATTTTCGGAAAGAATTTATAAATAGCTATTGCGGCGTGATCAGGGCTTAGTCTCGTCTTAGCCGTTGCGCTGGAAATTATGTATTCGCTCTGTTTTCTGAAGCCTTTGCGCTGTTTTTTTGCGTATTTTGATATAAATACGTATGCTACCGTTGAGTTTACGGTGGGAATTGATATTTGCTGAATTGCTATGGTTAATTTAACAGTTGTTTACTACATTCACTGTACATAGCTGTAAATAAATCTCCTGTGTTTTCTCAAGAACTGTGTCGTCATTAAAGAATTTCTTGAAGTGGCCGGACTCGTAATAATATTTATTTCAATACATTTTTATTTTCTGCTTCATTCATTTGTTTTCTTTAAGCGTTGTAGTTCATTAGTACTTTTTCAATATGCCCATTACGTCCATCTTTTCTTTATCTTTACTAATAATAAAGCTGAAAGTCTCTCTGTCTGGAGGATGTCTGGATGTCAGGAGGATGTTTGGATCTCTGTGACGCGCATAGCGCGCCTAGACCGTTCGGCCGATTTTCATGAAATTTGGCACAAAGTTAGTTTGCAGCATAGGAATGTGCACCTCGAAGCGATTTTTCGAAAATTCAATTTTGTTCTTTTTCTACTCCAATTTTAAGAACATTTTCCCGAGCAAGATTATCATAAGATGGACGAGTAAATTACCAAGTTATCATGACGTGGAACCGTAACATAAGCAAAGCCAATTGGCGATAAATTCACCATACATTATTTATAAATATACAGACGAACCAAAACACATTTTAATTTTTCTACTACGGGTACAACTAATTAGTAATATTTGTGTAACTTGTTTGAGCTGCTAACAAAATGGTTGGACCCTAACATGATGTTTCCAATTCCTATCCCACGCACCTGTTAAAACCCTTCTCACGCATTCTGTCACCAGAATTATTTCTAAAAATTCCTTTTGTCTCTTTTTCTGGTGATCCTATTGTGTTTATATAACATTCTTACCATCAGCTAGCATCCATATTGGCACTGTTTTTAACTTGCTTGGCGATATCTAGGTCGCTAATTTTGTATTCAATATCCAGGGAATTAGAGGCATATTAATGGGTATCATTTTTCCCATTTTAGTAGGAGATACTTTTTTTTTAGTGTTTTTCCGTGGATACTGTGGAATAATTTAGTCTATTAGTAGTACTTTATGTGTATACAGTTGTAGCTGGACGTATTTAAAAGAATACAAGTCTTATTCACAGGGGTGCCCACATCCCTACGAGCAAAGGCGCAATCCCCTAAACATCGCTAAGACCCCCCAAAAGCAAGAGCCCCCACCAAATTAAAAAATACCCCTCAAAACATCCCCCCTTAAAATTTCAATGGCGCAGTCTGCGCCATGACCCCCCCCCCCCCTCCTAGGTGGGCAGTCGTGTCTTATTTGTGGGGTAGATGCCAAGTTTGACACATGATTGTTTTTAGGTCAAAAAAGTCAGTACAGACAATTTATGCAGCAATTAAAAAGCAGGCATTTATTTCTTTGAAAAAATTTCTTAAAACGAATTTACAGTAAATTTGTATTGTTTTTACGAAAAAAAAGGCAAATAATTTCTTTAAACGGCATTTCTTCGTTCCTGCCACTACAGCACTGTGTAAATATTATGTTTTCGCAAATGAATATTTCAAATGAAACGTTTCTACTCATTTTTCAATGTAAAAATTCAAATAAATCTTGTGCATTCATAGTTAATGTTTATTTGTTTATTTATTCATTTTTCTTCCCCATTCCTTTTCCACGTTTTCGTTAATCTTTAATGTATTGCGGCATTCGAATCACAGAACCTTTACTTTCTAATTTCCTATGATAGAAAAAAAAAAAAAAAAAAAAACTGGAGAGTTCGCAGAAGGATGAGACTTGCAGGAAGATTGATGGGAGATTTTTTTCCCTTGATGTTAATTGTGGAACTTGTGTTTAGTAAAATTTAGTTACTTTATTTTGTGCCATGCTGAAATCGAAATCGCGATTTTCGGAATGAAAAATCTCACCTACCCACAACTAAGAAATATCTTACAAAATGAACTATAAATATTTTATACATCTCACCTAAAAATTTTTGTTTAAATGGTTATTGCCCTATTTTCTTACTTTTAGTTAATTTAAGTGGTTTTTCCTTAAAAGAAAATTATTAATCCAATAAAAATTTTCAAATGTACGTGAGTATGTCTTGTGGAGAGATCACCTGCAACATTTTTAAACGAACGAAGTAGTTCAAATGAACGATTTAAAAAAAAAAAAAAAAAAGAAAGAAAGATAGGTCCTCTGATCATCGGATCATTAAAAAGAACGATACTGCCCATCTCCATCTCTGGCAGAAATTAGGCTCATTAGCTGCCCATTATTTTTCAGGAACGTTTCCGATTTTTTTTTTTTTTTTTTTTTCACAGTGCAGTGGTGAAGAAACTATGACCCGCAGGTCAGACCTTAGAGCAGGAATTAAAATGGAGGGAGCACAGGGGTGGACTGGGAAGGAAATTCGGCCCTGGAATCTTTAACATCGACCGGCCCTTGTGGGAGGGGGGGGGGGGGGGGGGGGTACTACAGGAAATCTGAAAAACATGCACTCTTATGCGAGTAAACACCGTAAACAAGCGTTGTAATTCTAATTTTGTAGTTTAACGATTACAATCTATAAAATTTTATTAATTATATCATTACATGCCTAATCAATAGAAAATTAATTATTTTCATGTTATGTCCCTTTAGGATGATTAAACATGAAGGGGGAAACATATTTTGAGAAAACCAAGGCTTTTCTTTTTTCTTTTTTCTGAACCATTTTAAAGTATGCAACTAAATCCTTAACAAATGTTTAAAAAGAGTTTTGAACAAAATGGTGAAATATTAAATGCATAGGTATCAAAAAGAATAAAAATAAGCTTTTTTTTAATCACATTTACTAGATCCTTTGTTAAGATCTATATGTACTTTGCAAGAATTAATAGCTGTTCAAATAGTTGGAGAAAAAAAATTGTTCCCTATGGCTTATTATTATAAATTCTCCTCTGAGATTTCGACTTTACTTCCAGTTTATGTGCTATGACATAAACGCAGTTCCAGGGACGTAACTAGGTCATTTTCGAACAGGGGCAAGACCTCTGTTCGGCGCCCCCCACCCCCACCAGGTACGTATATAGAAATATCTTTTGGGAGGGACCAAAGCAAAATATTATGAGGAATTTCGAAATTTAAATTTGAAAATATTAAATCCTTATTCACAATGAGTGGTTTCAAATTTCTTTCGGGAGGGGGCCAGGTTTTACAGAGCCCCTTCGGCTCCCCCATTAAGTGCGCCCTTGCTCGCCATTCTAGTAAGATGAAATATTCTTCGAGAAAATGTGATGATCACGAGCTTTTATTATGTACTGTGAAAAAAAGGTTCGATGCCAACCAGGTAAGATTTGACACCTTTATTTTATTTTACGCGGATGAGTTTCGGTTTTATGTGGATGCGTCAATGCAAACAGAATTTTTTTTTCTTTCTTTTAAAATCCAAACTCCTAAAGATTTCAGATAACACTTAATAAACTGCATTTCGGCGTGCTAATAATCGAGCTTGGGCCACTGGAGACATTTTATACGAATGGTTCCAGAGCTCTTTCCAGAAGTAAAGTTATTAAACTCACACAATTCAGAACTCACTGGACAAAGGAGAACAAAAACATCGAGAATACGGACATCGATGACACAGAACAAAAAACAAAAATTTTCAGTCATTCCTTAACAATAGAGATGATTTTTCTCATTTGTTAGTGAAGGAAGGTTCTATCATGGAAATGATCATGGATGCGTTAATGCTCTGAAAAGAAGCAGAGTACAACTGGACACCCCACAGTATTTTTAGACTTATGGATAGTAATATACTGGAAGAAGTTTAGTTTCCTTTTTCAACTGAAAGACGGTACTCAACCCCCTCCCCCAAGCTTCGTAAGTCGAGGGGGGTTTAAAGAAATATATTGAACTGAAAAAACAATGCTACATATTATAATATACACTAGTAATATGCTTATATATATTGCAATAAAATAATTATTTACAAAAAAAAAAAAAAAAAAACAGTTGAGGGAAATTAAATGTTTCGAAACATGTGGCATTTTCTATGCTACGGCTAATGTTAATTTAAGGGGTCATTGAGCACCCTCTTAAAATTTGAGTAAGAAGCTAGAACTTTTACAGCATCATATTATTAGGAAATCTAAAAAAATGGGGGATGTCCTGGACTCTAGCTGAAAAAAAGTTTTTTTGAACCACCCTAAGCCAGCTCCTTTTCATAAACGCTAAATTAATTTGTTTTCTTTATGCGTGTTGTGCATAGAAATCGATATAAGTACACATTAAACTTATTATAAAATTAATCATCCCTAGAATGAAGTTATTTTTTTTTAAAACTACGGAACCTAACCCCTATTTTAACACTAATAGTAAGTCTTATTCTTAATTTACGCGGTTTTGATTCACGCGGAATTTTCGAGGAACGTAACCTCCGCGTAAAACGAGGGTTTACTGTAATTAAAAAAAAAAGGTAACGTCAAAGGAATGGTGAAGGGAAGTCTGTGGCGGACCTGCGTCTAGACCCCATTACCTTCAAATTTGGTACAAAATTACTTCGAGCCCTGAGGGTTTGCACATGGGGTTTTTAATTTTAAATTTCGAGTTTTTTTATAAATAATTTTTTAAACTAAAATTTCACGTAAATTGCCTATTAAAGTGATGAAATTTCCCCGCACACGGGTCACTAAGGGCCCTTAACGTTCTATGTCGTTCGAAACAGATTTTTTTTTTTTTTGCACCAAATGAGAAGCTTGTTACAACTTTCTCAGTTAATTAGAACAGCTGGGTTTATGTTTTAACGGAAAACCCTTGTCTCAACTCAAATCCTTAGCTAGAGAGCAAAATATATTACTAGAGAACACGAATTTGAAAGCTACTTTTCAAACTTACAAACTGTTGTTTTGCAATGCTCAGGAGCCCCGCAAGTAAGTACATGTTAGTTTAAAACCCAGAAAGGGGTGCAGCTTGTTCCAAATAGAACTCGTAAAGCGTTTTTAATCTGATTCTTTCAACGATTTAAATCTTTGCAAATCAAATTTAAAATTGAAATTTTGCAATTATGTCTCGAAATTTTCCGAATCTTCTGACAAAATTTACTGAGAAATTATTTTTGGGGAGGTCATGGCGATCTCCCGTGACCTCTCATCGGGCGTCATTGGTTAAATAACATTCTTTTTGTATTATTTATTGTAGTATGCATCTGAAAAACATAATGCACTTGATATCAAAACTCGTTATCAAACTTTAAAAAATGAATAATTGAAAAAAAAAAGCACATCTTTCCACATTGTTTGCATTTAATTATAAATGTGCATCAAAAGTAGCGACACAATATTCAAGTTTGAGATCTGTGATAAAATGTAAAAAATGTTTTCAATTCTAATGACTATATATAAAAGCTTGCTTCGCACTAAAAAGAATAAAATTAAGTATATGGTTTCTTAATTGCAACACTGAAAAATGGCAGTTGACCTTAATATCTTTTGTATAGGGTAATTCTAAAGCAGTCAGTAAAATTTAAATTAAAAATTCAGAGAAGAATTAATAGAGGCGTTATAATATAAAAGTTATTCATAAAAAGCTGTGTACCGCCTACTTTTCTTTTTCCCCCAAATTTTTAATTTTAATTTTCTTGGCTGCTTCAGAATTTCCCTAAACAAAAAAAATCTAAGATCAACTGCAATTTTTTAGTGTTTTAATCAAGAAATCATACACTTATTTTGTTTCATACTTTTTAGTGCGAATCGAGCTTATAGAAAGTTTTTATATTTAGAAAAAAGAAAAAATGTTTTTTTTTTTTTTTGTTTACAGATTTTACGTTTTGAAGTTTATTTGAGGTGTGCCTTTTTGAAATTTAAAACACATTTACTAGTTACCTATCCTTCTTTGGAAAGAAAAATAAACAATGGTATTGACTTTCGTTCTAATATAAGTGTGTTGCACTTAAAGAAAGAATAGCTTAAAATTTACTATTCATCTTTTTTCAATATTGTTGATTTTTATGCTCGAATTAAAAAACATTTTGAACAAGTATAGCGGAAAAAAAGCGCTTTTAAAAACACCCACAAATACATAGTTTCTTAAGTTCAGCTTTGAAATTAATTTGTTAAATTTGTTAATAATTCATTTATTCATTATTTTTGGCAACAATTAAAAAGCAGAAGTATGATAACTTTATAATTACTATTATTCATTGCTTTTGACAACAATTAAAAACCGGAAGTAAAACTCAGGGTTTATTACAAAGAAAGTAAACTGAAAAATAGTCTTTAATAATAAAAATAGCTAATTTTTAACACATTGATTGACATTGTACTTTTAAGCATTTGTATTACATCGTTCAAATTGTATAATCAATGACTTACCTGCTCCGCTGACGTCTTTAGCCATGGTGCTAAAAAAGATGAAGGTTATGGGGATTCTTTTTCGCAGCCTTTGGTTCTTTTTCTAAATACGCTCTTAATTTTTTTTTCTGACACATTTAAAATTGATTTTAAACCATACATAATGAGCAAAAAATCCTGGGAATCGAAAAAGAAAAGGCAAAACTATCAACAAAAAAAAGTAAGTGGTATGAGCTAGAGCAGAGTATATTAGCTAAAGCAGAAGATACTCTTTAGAGAATGATTCTGAGGTTCAGCCTCTTCACAACACGCAAAAAAGACCACCAAATTTCGCGGCACTTGATGAGGGCATCCATAAAAGGGGCTCCCAATTCCTGAAACGGACTATGGCCAATGGAAGTGTAACGATTTTCCCTTAGGCTAGCGGGGAACGCTTTCGTCCGTTTCATCAAACTGAGAGAAACACATCATGTTGACAGCTTTATGACGTTTAATTGTTGAAAAGGGATATTTGAGCATTTCCGCTGTTTTGTATTGGTGTGTACTTGCTTCCCACAGCTCTGCTCCTATTCCTTTTCCAAGAGGGAGATTCTTTAGATAAGATATAGCAAGTACTGGTCACTCTGAAATGAGTATTTTGACAAAAAAAAACCATCGTAAAAAAAGTAAGATAGCATGTACTTCAGATGAATTGGAAGAAGGTTACTTTTGTTGCCTTTTATTTAAGTGAACATCAAATGTATGTTACGCGATGATAGGATCCCCCCACCCAATTCCAGCTGTTTCTTTTTTACCGTTTCCTTTCTTGTCAAGAGGAACGTCTTCGATTAACACCATTATTTTCTTAGCAGGGGCAATCTCCGTTAGGAAGAGAAAGTTTAGCTAGATTGTACAAATAACTATTCATGAAAAGCAGCTGTGAAACTGCCCTGAAGCGAACCACTAGGCCACACACAGATGTGAAAGGCTTTAAATATTGAAACAGAGATTTTTCTTACTTTCGACACTAAAAAGAGGATCTAGTTTTGTTAAAATAGTAAACTGTATTTACTTTGAAAAATAAAACAAGTGGCTATGGGTAATTCTTGGCCGGCCTTTTTCCGTTCAGGAAGGACCAGGAACAAAGCCCCGTAAGCTTAACCAGGCCCCAGTGGAAAATACATGCAACCTCCCCCCCCCCTTCTTCGTACACAACCTTTACTGAAATAGCAGCATCGCGAAGAGAATGAGAGATCAAAACACTCATTAAAAATATCATAAAACTGCTATACGTCATACAAACACACACATATATGTATGAAGATGTGTTATAAGGGGGCCACGGCCGACGAGAATCGAGACGGACCCCCCTTCATAAAACTTGTAAAATTTATACTGCTTGGACTCTAAGCCAGGCCCCTTGTTTCCGCAGGATCGACGAGAGACCTCATTAGCCTAGTTGTAAAATAAGGACAGGGCACTTGAAAGGGTTCGGATTGGAATTGGAGTAGCATAAGTTTTCTGCGGGATGGGGCCCGGTGACCACACTGATAAGGAGCCACGCTCGGCGGCTCTGTGTTTCCGACTAGGCTAATATGGCCTCTCGTCGGCCTCGACCCCCCCCCCCATGAAAAGTTTTACGGTACACCACACAGTGCTCTAAAAACCTTTCCCCGAGCTATCAGTATCCCTTTGGGGCCGCGGCCCGATAATTTCGCTCCTGCATGGTCTAAGGCTCTGATCCCTTTTCGGCGGCCCTCGGAGGAACCGGCCCTTCTGGCATTTGCCCAAATGCCCACATAGCCGGACCGCCCCAGAGGAAGCAAGTCCAATCATTGGCTTAGCAAAAGCTAACCCACAGACCCCCCAAGTCACGTGACTCAACAACGACGAATGTTTGGCACGTTTTCGTGAAACAAGCTAAAGAAACCTGATTCCGTCCAATGCTTTGCTTTAAAATCTGTCACGTGGCTTGGGGTCCCAGTTTCATGAATGAAAGTCTTCTCTCCCTCCATTTTATCTCTTCTCAATGGGTCAGACACTAACCCACGAATGCTTTTGAGAAATAATCGAGTTGATTTTTAAGAACCTGCATAATCTCCAAGTTCAGATAGGGATTTTGTGGGCTGTTGATAATACTCTGACGGGAAATGTTACTTTTGTTTTTACATTTAAGTCAGTTGTCAATTGACAAAACTTTTATTTTCTCGGCAGACCGTGCAACGCCGGACGACGCAGCTAGTTTTATAGTAAAAAAACGAGCAGACTTTAACACAGTTGAAATTAAGTTTTAAATTCACGGAAAAAAAATCCATTTTTAACAGCAAGAGCTACTGTCAGCATGTTTTGCTGCAAATTTTATAAGGCGCTTTTTCTAATATTGCATCTGACAGTGCTTTAAATATTACAGAAAAACTGCTGTGCATAAAGCAAACAAACCAAAAAAAAAAAGAAACGAAAAAAGCATTTTATCTCTATTACAAATGAGTCAGTGAGAAGCAAAGGGATGTAAGTGGACACAAGTTTTGAGTAAAGCGCGTTTAAAGATAACATCCTAGATATGGGTTTTATTGAAATTCATGCTGTATAGCAGCAACGACCAGGGCTACTAGTACCATCCCTTGCCCCAAGACAGAGGAGAGGTGCACCATGAGCCATGTGTTCTGGTTATCTCCTTTTTTTTTTTTTAATTTTGCCACTTACATCTCATTGCTTCTCACTGCCTCAAATGGCGTCATCAGTTTTATTTCAAAAGATTTTTCTGAAGGAATTTACAGACTAAAGAGGGGAAAGTTTTTGCGGGGCGCCAAAGTTTATAAAAAGTCATATTCTCTTCATTTATGATGATATCTTTAATATCAATCCCTTAAATATTTAGAAATAGTTGAATTTAATTATTTAAAACTTATTTAAAATATGTAACATCAGTCACAGTAACATCAGTAACATTTCTCTTTTCGGTAATAAACCTCAAACAAATTGCACAAATGCCATTAACTGCTGCAGAAAGGCAAAAAAGGAGGCGAGATAATTAAGAAATAAAGGAGAACATGAAAATTATAAAAAGTAAAACAATTAAAAAGCTAAAAAGAGCGGACGATAAAAAATAAATAAAATAATTTTAAAAACCTAGCATAATTACCAAAGTTAGTTCAGAATAGAACTAAAAAGAGAAATTAGACGATGAAGTAGAACAAGAGTAGAACAAATTTAAAGCATTGAAGTCACAGGTTTAAATTATTAGCTGCATTACACTGTTATAACCAAGGGTTCCAGACGAGTGAAAATATTCCCTCTAAGTTGAAAGCTTAGTGCCTGAAGGTGCAATTCAGGCCAGAAAATAGAGCAGAGGAGCCAAAACAGCATGCAATCGCAGAAAGACTCATTGCGCATGTGCTTTTTGCCTTAGACATACATTCAACCACCTCAATATGGCGGACAAATGATGATTGCGTTTGTGTGTCTTTCACATTGAATGAAGTACACTATTGGATTAAAACACAACTTTTCTAGGATTAAACATCCGAAATTACAAGTAAGTACAGCTTTTGATCACTTTGTAGCTTTTAGGGCTTTCAAACATAGTTAAGTGTTTAAAAGTGCATTTATTGCTTTTCAGTAACCGTTAGTCTTCTAGTTCTCGTTTACCGTTACTATCGTGAAATTTCCATCATTCAAAACGCTACTAAAAATATCTGTCATTATTTTCTTGAATACTCGATAAGCAGCTTTTATTAATCACCAAAAGAACCTTAATAAAACTGTTTCTTGTGCTTCGTAGATTATAACAGAAAGCTAGCGAAAAAAAAAAATCTCTCACAGTCTAGCTCTTTTTTTTGCTTTTTATTCAAGTGTTAGAATCATTTCCTGTTAGCGATTAATGCCTGGATAGCGTTAGAAATTTCTTTTGGTTTTTTATTTAACTGGTTGAAACACTTTATGTGCATTTTATTTTGTTAGCCTTGATTAACGTTTATGAAACGATTTTGTTTTTCTGTAATTGTAATATCCCTGAATATTTTTGGCTTATCATGTAAATAATCCATAAGTACAGCTATGCCTCATTTTCGGAATACTTCGTGTTTTAGTAAATGTATAATTTCTCACATGTTTTAAATAATTACTCGTTTTTAAATTATGACGTATTTAAGACAGATCTTTGATACTAAGTGAAGGGATAGATATTTATTGTTTTATTAATTTTTAACATTACTTTTTGTTAAAAAAAAAACATCAGAACCCTGAATTTTTTCACATGTTTTTTAACGGCCCCAGAGTTATTATTCATATTATTTATTTTATGAATTTTTAAGAAAACGATAAAGATTTCACCGGTCCGCAAAGTTTTTCATTTGCTTTTACCGCGCCCGTGGGTCAAAAGAGGTTGAGAAACACTGAGTTAGAGCACGATCAGATGAATTAAAGCTATGAGCACTTCTTACCTATGTTGAAAACTCTGAAATATGATCAAATGCTGTAATTACATGTTTTAATCATTTCCAATACCGAGTTCAATGTGAAAAATGTCCAAAACGTAAAATATCATTTATCAAAACAAAACTTAAAAAAAAAAAAATAAAAAATACACAACTGTATTCAAAAACGCACACAATACGGGGGAGGGGGGAGGAGGATCTATAGTAAGGGTGCCATTTCTCTCTCCGAAAGTTCCTTTTTTTCACTCCGGCTGTCTAGTTTTTAAAAGATGCCTGTTTTTCACCCTATTTTGAGGTGCGATTTCGGCTCCGAATTGGGTGCCGCTGGTGAACAAGCGTTTCTCCCCTGAAAGGTGCCGAATGCATCCTGTAGTTTTAACAGTGTATCCCTCTTAAGAATAATGAAACCTTGGTAAAATCTGTTAGTTATTAAAAGCGCTCTTTGTTATATCTTCACAAAGGAAAACTGCAGCCGTAAAAAAATTTTCCAACATGGAATTTGAAATAGGTACAACTAATTCTGAATGTAATACATTTGAAAAAAGTGCTATATCAGCGATACAGAAATATTTCTGAATGTCACAGCCTTATGCAAATTTCAGAGCTATCGCCATCCGACTTGCAGTCATGTTATAAAGAGTTATATTTGAGTAATACATTTTTAATTCATAAGCTGCAGCAGGTGTTTAGCAACAACTTTTTTTTTTGCAATTAAGGAGGGAATCACTTCCAGCAGAGAGAACATGTTCCAAAATTGTTGACTGCAACTGAAGAACGGGTTCTTGAAGAATATGACTAAGAATTATATCACGAGAAGTTAGATGCATTGAAATTAAAAACTAAGAATATTTAGTAACTGTCAAGATTCAAGCAGAAAAACATTGGAAATAGCCTGTCAATGTGAAATGAAATTTATTATTCACATGAGAAAGGAATAAAATAATTAGCGCACTAGATGTAATAAATGCAAGAAGACTTTTTATTTTATGAAACACATCAAAAATATAACTTTTAAAACTTTATAAATGTACTTTTCTTCTAATTTAAATACAATTTTAAACAAAACATGTGCTAATTTCATTTTTAAGGAGAAATAATTTATAATTGCAGTAAATGTAACATCAGTCACAAAATCTTTGTATCATCAGTCACGGGGGTTAAATAATTTTTATATTTTCCGTTTTTAAGTTTTTCGAATAAAACAAAGTGCTTTCATCAAGTCTAAAATCTCTACTTTAAGGGGGAAAAAAATCTGTTTAGATTTTACGTTATTAGTTTGAAGAGGATTTCAAACTGTATATAAGTCAATTTTCTCAATGTCTCTTCGGCGTAACATCAGTCACGTTTTTTTTTATTCCCCTTAATTTCACATAAAGAAACTTCCTCAAGTCTGAAAACAAGTGTGAGGGCAGTGATGTACCATATCATGGTATTTTAAATCAATTTCAGGAGAAACAAAATTTAATTTCAAGACAGTGCTGAATTTGTAAGTTAAAAATAGAGTCAAATTGTAACGTCAGTCACCGTGGACAGACCCTATGTTCAATTAAAAAAAAATCTTGTGAGAGGAAGGCACGCTAATAAATCTTATGAGGGGGGGGGGGTAAAGCCTATGGCACGCTACTGCTCCAAAGAATTTCTTAATGGTATTAGTACAGATTGCATTCAAAGTGATCCTTTGATACAGTAAAAATGCAATACATAACTTTTCATTCACTGTCTAAAAATTTAGTGAAACATAAAAATAGAAAACAATGAATTTTCCAAGCAGTTCAATTCATTTATTTACTTTCTGCTAAACAAAAAGGCAAACCGAAAATTCAAAAACATAAAACATTTCTTTATAACATTTGCGAATATTTCAAATAAAGACCAACGCTTGCATTCAGAATTGAAAATTAATACTTTATTAGCTACGTGATGCGAAAGAAAAAACAGCAAACAGATACCAACGTTTTTTTCAAAAAAAGTCCCTCGCTAGCAGACGACACCGGTTAAACCAGCTCGCTGATTCGTCAATGGAAATAAGGTCACATGTCTTGACGTCACGAAACGGGGAAGAGCGCGGCTGTCAGAAGAAAACGTGAGCTTAGATCAACTCCATCAGCACTCGGAGCACTCAGCGCGGGAAAAGGCGGATGCAACAGAATCTGCATCCGCGCTAAGCATCGTTTTCGAATTTTTAAACTCATTCCAGGGGGAGAAAAAATGGATCAGATGAAAACGGCGAACAATGTCAGCTTCAAGCAACGCAAAGGATTTTTCATAGAGCGGTGGCTTCTCGCTCTTTTAATCGCTGTAGCTGCAGTTTGTGTTCTAATCGTCGGGCTGCTTGTTGGATATTTGACACCTTGCCACAAAAAGATTGTACCTTCTGAACTGAATGATAACGATGAAGGGACTCCGAAATCCTTACCTTACGTTCGTCTACCCCGGAGTATAATTCCAGAACATTATGACGTTGAATTGCAACCTTACATCACACCCAGCAACTTTACATTCGACGGCAAAGTGCGCATTCGAATCAATGTGTTAGAGCCCACAGACAATATAACTTTGCATATAAACAATATTACTGTACACCGGGACAGTGTCCGTCTGACCGGACAAGGTAGCGTACCGGACATCGCCTCAACGAGCGAAGATTTAGAAAGGCAATTCTATATTCTTCATTTAAAGGGGCAATTGGAAGCAGAGGAGCATTACGATGTGTACATGGAATTCTTAGGCAGTTTGAATGACAGACTTGCGGGTTTCTATAGAAGTTCTTATAAAGATGCCACTGGTGAGACGAGGTAAGGAATCATATCAATGATTTATGAACCGAACCTCGTTAATACGAACTCAAGGGGAGCATTAAAATTAATTCGTCTTAACCGTGGTTTATACTATCGGAAAAACCAAAAACATTGTTATTTGTAAATATAATAGGACGGGCATCGCAAACGTAGTTCGCCTTAAGCGTGCTCGAATTAACGAGGTTCCACTGTGTACATAAAAAGCATATGACATCAATATATCGTGAGGTGAATGCTACAAATAGGTGACTACAATTTTGATTTTTTTTTCATACTGCTTCGAGAAAAACTCGGCAGAGGAATATTTTTTATAATTTTAGGTAATATGAAGATTTAAATGTCACTAAGTCACCATTTCTAAATTTCGTTTCTTCTTCTTCGCTGGTACTACAACCTGTTGCTGGCCAAGACTGTCTCTCCAAGATTTTCCTAGCACAACCCTATTCCCTGCAATGGCCCTCCATCGCTCCTACTACTTTTAAGTCCTTTTCTACCCCATACAGCCATCTGACTGGGGGTCTGTCTTTTCGGCGTCATTTCATTTACTTAGTACTTATGTCTTCTTCCAAGCAAATCTTTTGAAAAAGTGTAAATCATTCTACTTCCCCATATTTGCTGTTACCCAAATGTAGTACGCAGCTGACGACAAAAATCGGTTATGTTTGCAATATTTGGAAGTGCGGACAAAGACACTTAAGACTGCTCATTTTATCAAAGAACATTCAAACAATTCTAATGTCTCAACAGCGCCTATTTTTCATGGGCGCTCACGAAAACTTTGTTCCTGTACTTGTTGCGGCTTTTTTTTTTACTGTGAATTTTGGTTTTTTAAGCTATCAAATTAGTTCTGAAAACGACATGGCTACTGAAATTCTTTCTTAGACATTAAGCCCTAAAACAGGTGCATAAAATACGCGCTTTTATTATGTTTATTAACACTCTAAAAATACTACGCATTAAGGCCGGTCATTTGAGCGATCAGGACAGGTCTCCCCCCTTACGGATTTTACACCGTAAAAAATTTAGAAACGTACCTGGAAAAGAATGGGCAGCTGATGTGCCCAATTTCTGCCAGTAACATATCTTGCAAAATCCAGAAACGTTTTCCACTAAATGTTGCTAACCTTTCTGAAATTATTCTTGAAACTTTCTGAAGAATTTGGAAATCTCTCCGGTTAAAACCAGTCATTACTCTAGAACCGTCAAGAAAAGTAAGGTAGGATTAATGTAATAGATTAGAACCTTCCTGATTTACTAAGAAAGCTCCAGAAGCATTTATGCAACGATGGCCGAAGCTAAGTACATTACAAATCAGCCGATGCACTAATAAACACGCTGAGTCAATCTTTAAACTGGTGGCTAAAAATATTTTTTTTTTTTACACCTGTGAAAAGTCTGCATTCGTGCATCTTGTAGCAATTCAGAATTTTTATTTGCAAATATACTTGATTTTACGAGAAAATAGATGCAAACCTGTGAAATCCCGTAACGTTCCACGGAAATAATCAGTAACGTTTCAGAATTTTTTTTACAGTGTAAAAACATAATGTAAGTGTGCATTTTTCATGTGTTTTGATGTTTTTCCCTAAATAATGCATTTACTAATATTCTGAAAAATTACTACTCTTTCATTAATATTCTAAAATATCTAGTACACATTCATTAACATTCTAAAAATACTCCTCATTTATCAATATTCAAAAAGCTACTTCGTATTCACAAACTATAATATTTTTGTTTTTAATATATAATACTTTGCTGCCAAATTTAAACTGAAAATATTTTCTTTTTCTTTGTGTATATTTAAAATAAAAAACTTTGAAAGGAAAAACAGAAAGTAGACGCCCTTAAAATCTAGCTTGGGGAACTTCTCTTCCTATGGCAAAGTTCGAAGATGAAAAAGCAATGCTGCTTGATACCGCGAGCGTTAGAATTTCCCGCCGTGGAACACATACCAACAGTTTGGGGCTGTCACTTTTTTTCAGAATTTTCAACCACTCTCCCCTTTGTTACAAATTGTCACACTTCACCTCCCCCCTCCCCCTGTGTCACACGTCACGCTATTTTTCATAAACATATTCTTTTTTAGAATGCGTGATGTGACACTGTTTATTATCCCTCCGTCCCCTTTGTAACAAACTCACAATTTCACGATCTTCCTCCTCTTCAAAACGTTTCTGGATAACTTTTTTTTAACTTTTTTCCAACTTGCATTCTAAATGTTTTATCTATCTAAAGAAATCCGACGAATAAAACAAATAAGTTTAAATTAATAATTTGCGAGACTGCTATATTTTTGAAACGCGAAAAAAGAAAAAAAATGTCGATCTGTCCAGTGTTCAGAAGTAGCGTGCTACAAGTAGCGAAGCAGTAGTAGCCACATATTTTAGCAATGTGTAGCAGGGCTAGTTTAAGGGGTGTGTAACTTAAGGGGTGGGTTTTTAGGGTTCAAACCCCTCCGAAATTTTTCAAAGCCCTATAAAAAAATACTTTTCACCTTACCTTTTCCGCTGAAACAATTATTATTGCTGTTTGATTTATTATTATTTTTTACACCGTATATTAAAACTAGCTCTGATATACTTATATGATGATTGTGAGGAAAATGATTCTCTCTGCAGTAAATATTTGAACAGAATTTCTTAACTTATCTTGTGTCGGAACGTCTTAAAATTTCTCAAAAGTACTTATACAAATTCAGAGCAAACAAATATTCAAGGCAAGTCTGTATTTCAAACATCAAGAACGCATAGTTCACTAAAAGTTTTACTTATAGTTGAGCATTTAATTTTTTTTACGAATTACAACAAAAAAGTAAGATGCAAGTTTTAGTTTGAAATTATTGTCAGCCCTCGTTGTATCGTACCTTGTTATATCGCTCCTTCGATTTTATCGCGCATTTCTTCTTTCTCCTGAAGAATTAAAGGTAAAAATCTCTGTATATATGTATATATATATACATATATACATACACACACAAACACACACACACACACACACACACACACATATATATATATATATATATATATAAATTCGGAATTATTTATTTCACCGTTAAAAATATATTTCTTTTAACTCTTCTTTCTTTTTTTCGCAATTAATAAAACAGGAATGTTTTCAACAGAACTGATTCTTCTGCAGTTAAAGTTTAAATCCTTATATCCGTATTTCATTATCTCTACCCCCAATTACAATACTACCCCCAATTACTACCCCCATTACAATAAACAAAGTTTATTGAAGAAGACCTTACTGATCACTTGAATATAATACGATTATTTTTACTAATAATAAAGCTGAAAGTCTGTGTCTCTGGATATCTTTGTTTCTGGGTGTCTGTTACGCGCATAGCACCTAGACCATTCGACCGGTTTTCATGAAATTTGGTCCAGAATTAGTTCGTAGCACAGTGGCGAGCATCTCGAATAGATGATTCAAAAATTCGATTTTGTTCTTTTTGTATTCCAATTTTCAGAACATTTTACCGAGCAAATTATCATAACATGCACGAGTAAATTACCATAGCGTGGACGAGCAAATTACCATAACGTGAGTGAGCAAACTAACATTGCATATTGGCGAGAAATTCATGCATTATTTGTAGATATACAGGCGAACCAAATGACCTTTTAATTTTCTACTACAGGCAAAGCCTACTTCTACAGGCAAAGGATACTTCTAGTATCGAATAAAGATAATGAAAGTTGAATCGTTGTTTTTGATGACCTCGGTTATATCGCGGTTCCGGATATAACGAGTTTTTTCATTGTCTCCCGACAAGCGCGATAAACGAGACGTTGCTATTTATTTAAAAATAAATGCCAAGTTTCCTTCTTTTACCACCACTCATGTTTACCAAACATAAAGCGAAAGTGAAAAAAGGCATAAGTGAAAGTCGTAAAGCTTTTTCAAAAGTAGACTTCAGAGTCACGGGGGGAATTTTTTATAGGTTAATTAAAAGCTTGTTTCGCTTCAAAAACTGATGTGTGATTAACCCCGATAGCCACCAACCTCTTTCGACACTTTCAATATTTGTTTCGGAGATGTCTCACTGGTATAATGCGCTTAATTTCCATCCAAGTTTTTACGGTTATTTCATTACTAGTGGTACCCGCACGGCTTTGCCCGTAATAGAAAAATTGAAAGGTCTTTTGGTTCGCCTGTATATTTACAAATAATGTATGGTGAATTTTCGCACCAGTTGGCTTGTACCCATGTTACGGTTCCACGTTATGATAATTTCGTATTTCGCCAATTAGCTCGGACCCATATTACGGTTTCACATTATGACAATTTCGTAATTTACTCGTCCATCTTATGATAATTTTGTTCTTAAAATTTGAATAGAAAAAGAACCACATCGAATTTTCGAAAAATCGCTTCGGGGTGCACACCCCCATGCTACAAACTAACTTTGTGCCGAATTTCATGAAAATCGGCCGAACGGGGTCTAGGCGCTATGCGCGTCACAGAGATCCAGACATCCTCCGGACATCCAGACAGAGAGCCTTCAGCTTTATTATTAGTAAAGAAAAGAAAATACATTCGAAAATACATTCGATAGTATGAATAAACTGGAAAATTTTAGTGTTCAAGCAAGGAACCTGCAGCCCAACTCTCGAAGTGCATTGACCAAAATTGCACCAAACATTATTTTTCTTTATCTTTATCTTTACTAATAATAAAGCTGAAAGTCTCTCTGTCCGGAGGATGTCTGTAGGATGTCTGGATGTCTGGATCTCTGTGATGCGCATAGCGCCCAGACCGTTCGGCCGATTTTCATGAAATTTGGCACAAAGTTAGTTTGTAGTATGGGGGTGTGCACCTCGAAGCGATTTTTTGAAAATTCGTTGTGGTTCTTTTTCTATTCCAATTTTAAGAACAAAAATATCATAAGATAGACGAGTAAATTACGAAATTATCATAACGTGGAACCTTAGCATGGGCACAAGCCAATTGGCACGATGCGAAATTATCATAATGTGGAACCGTAACATGGGTACAAGCCAATTGGCAAGAAAATTCACCATACATTATTTGTAAATATACAGGCGAACCAAAAGACCTTTTAATTTTTCTATTACGGGCAAAGCCGTGCGGGTACCACTAGTTAGAAATATAAGCAATATCACCCAACTTTATTGACAACTTCTTGATTTAATAACAACTTGCTAAAAAACAGGTATTTTCTTGTCTGAATGATTAAAATAAATTCAATGTATTTATCTTCCTATAAATAATATTTGATATTAGATAATGTACTAAATTAATTAATGTGTTTACTTTCCTTAATAATGTTACGAGTATGTTTTCAATATAGACTCCATTCTGTGGTTGATAGCCGTAAAAAGGTTGTGATTTGCTGGTCTAGCCTGCAGCCACCCAATTTAACTCAACTCAAGCAAAAAGGATGCAATTCATTGAACGTATTCTATAACTTAGCTACCTAGTTACAACATTTTTTGTGGGTGGGAATGGGGGTGAAACGTTCAACGAAATCTAAGGAAGATAAACAAAATGTTATAGTTATGTTATAAATATCGTCAAAATTGACTGTAGTTTCGTGTATTTTAATTAAAAAAAAGAGGTTACGCAGGAAGATATCAATTATCTTTCTACTCTATTGGAGATATAACCATGAAAAGTTTGAAATTTGAAATAATTTTAAAACAGTTATAAATTCCTTACAAGAGATTGCAGGATGTAAAATTTGTTAAGTATTTGTTATTGTCGTGAAAATTACAAAAATATAGTAAACGTAATCAAGCAGAAAAACCAGTACGCATCCTTTTGACAAAGAAAATACACACGCAGCAAACTCGTGTAAGGAAAAAAATTAGTAACTAGAAACCATTTTCAATATGATTATAGAATTTTTTTAAACAATTTATTCCCTGTCACTAGATTCCATAAAATAACGATCGTTCAGCCATCTAATTTTCTTTCCAGAGGTATTAAAACAACAAACCTTCTTTCGAAAACAATGCTATTTTTCTTTTCTTTTTTTTTTCGTCTTTATTTATAACTGTAAATAATGAAATAAATTATGTCAAAGAATTTGTTTACTATCGTGAAGAAGAATACTGTTTCTGAGAAACGTAATGCAGTAACGTATAACAATAACTTTCTAATAAAGCGACTCAAATATCAGCTGCTCTGAAGTGTTGCCACTTCTAATGAGATTAATATTTCCAAATGATGTAATGAGATGGAGCAATTTTTACTAATGAAACAATGCATAATACTTTGTTCTTAAAGTCACAAAAGTAATCAAGGAACGTAGTTTGTGTCGCGATTATTGTTTATGCAATTCTTATTTAATAGCTGATAAATAAAAATTAGAATGATAAGGCTTTGTTATCCGTCAATTGTTACTCGATAAAACAATTTTTAATTCCATCATAAGCTAAAAGGTTTCATTTTTTTGTTTCGTATTAGAAGATGACTTTAATTTCATCACGTGAGACTTTGTATTTCGTGTAGTACGACATTAAAACTGAATGGATTTGGAGTTCAAAGTATTCAGAATAGAAAGGAATGTGTTATTTGAGTTCGAACTTTTCGTGCACACATAAAAATGTAACGTCAGCACATACGATTCTACTAATTCGCAACTCCAGTAAACTATAGGGGGCACTGCCATCACTGCCTAATGGCGAATGAAAAAGGTAAGAAAAGCAAATATGCCGTAACTTATAACTTGCTTTGAAGCTTTGTGAATGACAGTAAATTTTCATCGTGTTCGCGTGAAGCTTTACTATTCCTCCGAAATTACATTACATCACAAACAGTCTGAAGCCAGTAATTTACTCCAAAGAAAACACGTGGAACGGAATGTTTTACCTTTTTTGGTAGTATTGTTAGCCACCGCAAGGTTACATATTCGAGCTCTGGAGTTGCGAATTGCTTTTAGTTTATTTTTTAAAGTTACTATGCAAATACACTTAACATTTTAAAGATATTGGATTTTTGCTGCATTAAGTTATTGTAGAAATTTGAATTATGCTTCATAATGTGTTGAGCTACAGAAGTTTTTTTTAATCAATCGACAATTTATCAAGATTAACATTTATTAATATAACCAGGAGCTTAAAAATAAATTTTAAAAAATTATATATATAGTAATTTGACTTTTTGGCATCTTAATTCAAATTATGTTTCTCGCAATCACGAGCGTGTGTGTGTATGAATGCGCGTGTGTGTTTGTGAAGGCGCATGTGTGTGGGTGCGTGTGTGTGTGTATGTATGCATGTGTGTGCGTGTTGTGTATGCAGTGCTGAGTGTGTACGCGTGTGTGTGTGTATGTATGCATGTGTGTGCGTGTTGTGTATGCAGTGCTGTGTGTGCGTTCGTGTGTGTGTGTATGTAGGCATATGTGTTCGTGTCTGTGTGCAGGCATGAGTGTGTGTATGTGTATGTGTGTATGTAGGCATATGTATTTGTGTCTGTGTGCAGGCATGAGTGTGTGTGTGTGTGTGTGTGTGTGTGTGTGTGTGTGTGTGTGTGGAAGCAAACTGGAGACGGTTTTCGCAAGAGTTTGGTTTTTTGTTTCTAGAAATGGAATAAAATGGATATGGACAGGAAATTTGCGCTCATCATATTATGACTGGAGATTTTCTAGAACAGGTAATACGAGGCATATCCATAAAAAAAGAAATAGTGATTAGACTGTGATTGTCTTATATTATTAGGGTGCGGTAATATGTTATGTTCAACTAGCAAAAATACCCTGAGTTGCCTGGGTCAATAATAGTGGGGTCGTTTCCAAAATTTTAAGCGTATTTTTTTCTGAAAGAGCATGCTTAAGAACACAGGATCTGACTATTTTTTGATAAATTTGTTTACGTTTAAATTTTTAAAAAAATTACTTAAATCGAAGCGCTTTTATTGTTTACGGCTTTTGCCGATGACATCACAATTGATGAAATGCCATTCAGTGCCCCATTTTCACAGTGCAAAATATTTAATTCGCATCTTTACTCACGTGTATTGGCAACGATATGATTGATAACAAGCGCAGAGTGCAATATTTAATTCACTGCTTGGTTATCATAACGTGGAAACGTAGTAGAAAGACTCATTTGTGACGTCATCAAGACCACGCCATGTTTGAAAAATCGGGCATTTAAAAAAATTAATTTAAAAAAAACTGTTGGGAAAATAAAAATATTTTCTGGCTCCATGTTTTTTTTTTTTTTTTTTTTTTTTGCCTATTCTATCTACTAAAAGACGTACTTTTGACTGAAGGAAACCACCCCATTGTGAGAAACAATCGCTACTTTATTCGTTTTGTGTTTTAACTGAAAGAACTTAAAACACACCTCTTTGACGTAATTAAAAATCGAGCTTCTACCTTACCCATTGAAGTAAAATAGCAATAAGTATAAAAAACGAAACAGTATTCAGTTAGAAACGAAAGCACGACATTTAAGCATGTAAAAATGTGAAGAATTTGAAAAATGTGAACTAACAAAAACAAAGATCACCAAAAAGAAAAAAAGAAAAAAAAATATTAATTTGAATTTTTGGCATCTTGAATTCAAATTATGTTTTTCGCAATCACGAGCGTGTGTGCGTACGAATGCGCGTGTGTGTTTGTGTAGGCGCATGTATGTGGGTGCGCGTATGTGTGTATGTATGCATGTGTGTGCGTGTTGTGTATGCAGTGCTGTGTGTGTACGCGCGTGTATGTGTGTAGGCGTTCGTGTGTGTGTTTGTGTATGTAGGCATATGTGTTTGTGTCTGTGCGCAGGCATGAGTGTGTAGGCGTGTGTGCGTAGTATATGGACGCCTCCGACCAGGAGAAGTGGATAACTCAAGACCGGGGGACAGCCGCGCCTGGAGGACCGCCGGCGGTGGTGCTGCAGTGGCCCTGGTCCAAGCTGAAAAAGGAACGGAACATCAAAAAATGTCAAATGAGAACAATAAGCAATCGTGATTGCTCAAAAAAAAAAAAACTTGCGCTTTATTTATTTAATTGTATAGTACACACAAAAAAAAAAAAAAAAAAAAAAAAAAACTCTCCACTATGTGTTCCTAAGTGTGTAAAAAGCAGAGTTTCCAAATATTTAAATGACTATAAATTCATGTTTGCTCCGGAGAAGCCTTGATTCAAAATTATTATTATTATGATTACTATTAATATTGCTGTTGTAAGACAACGAATTTTTGTAACAATGGGTTTTATATTTAATCATTTAATGGGGAAATTACATGAAATTTACTGTTTTCCATCATAACTTTTTTAAACTAAGTTTTTTAGAAATAAATTACAGCCTATGTTTCTTCCTGATAATGTAGCTATCTGTGGTGAAAAAATGGTTAAAATCGGTCCAGTAGTTTTGAAGTTTACCCCGAACATACTTACAGACGTAACCATTTATGTATATAGACTATCCAAAATACCCGGCGTTGCCTGGGTCAGTAATAATTGTCAGAAACAATCGCTACTTTCATTCATTTTCAATTTCAACTGAAAGAACTCAAAACACACCGCGTTGACGTGATTAAAAATCAAGCTTCTTCCTTGCCCATAAAAGTAAAAAAGCAGTAAGTATGAAGAACAAAATAGTATTCAGTTAGAAAACGAAAGCACGACATTTAAGCGTATCAAAATTTGATAAATTTCCAAAATATAAAATTATATATATATATATATATATATATATATATATATATATATATATATATATATATATATATATATATATTTACCAGTACACTTATGATAAAGATTATTTACAGCGTATAACTTTATGTATTTTTATTTCTTATCAATCTTAAATGATGAGAATTAGTAATCTGAAAATTTTGTATTTAGATGAAGTTTCGCTGTTTAAGTTCAAATATGTTTTTCCGTTTTCCCTGAAAAAATGTAATTCTAGACAAAAATAACAACTTTTTTTTTTATTTAAGTCTACTTAAGTCGTCATGGTAATCTGAAAAATCAGAGCAACATCAACTTTGGTCAAATGAGGATAATAATCAATTTATGATTGCTCAATTGATAAAATAAATTTAGAATAAGCTTATCTTAAGGGCAGTGTTTAATTGATATTTTAAGTTTTCAGCGCCATATATATAGCAGAATTTTAACTATGCTCTTCACTGTATTATTAGTAGTTTCCAGTCAAAAAAATAAATTTGCTCTAAAGGTCAAAGTATATCTACCGTGCGTAGGTAAACGGCAGTATCTGCAGAAATGAGATTTTGAAGGTGTTTAAAGATTCGGGCTTTGAATTCAGTACTAACAATAGGGAAATTTTGGTAGTTAGACGTTGTCTACGCACTTTTTCTTCAGCGGAAACTAAATGAGCACGCTTGCACAATAAAGCTAACGTACAAAAAATAACAAAAATGCGAAAAAAAAAAGAAAAAAAATATTAATTTGTATTTTTGGCATTTTGAATTCAAATTATGTTTTTCGCAATCACGAGCGTGTGTGTGTATGAATGCGCGTGTGTGTTTGTGAAGGCGCATGTGTGTGGGTGCGTGTGTGTGTGTGTATGTATACAGTTGTGTGCGTGCTGTGTATGCAGTGCTGTGTGTGTAAGCGCGTGCATGTGCAGGCGTTCGTGTGTGTGTGTCTATGTAGGCATATGTGTTTGTGTCTGCGTGCAGGCATGAGTGTGTGTATGTGTGTGTGTAGGAGTGTGTATTTGTGTCTGTGCGCAGGCGTGAGTGTGTGTATGTGTGCGCATGCGTGTGTGTGTAGGATATGGACGCAACCTGGAGACGGTTTTCACAATAGGAGCAGCATCGTGAGGCCGGCCGATGCGACGGTGGTGCTGGCAGAGGGTGCTGGTGGGAAAATAAAATGATAGGAATTCAAAACAGTCAAATGAGAACAATAAGCAATCGTGATCGCTCAAAAAAAACTTTGCAGTCACTGCCCTTTACTTGTACACGGCAGTATAATACGTAGTTCAAGCATTACAATTTGATACACATGTTGTAATATATTGCGGTTTACCAAAAACTAGAAAATCACCCGTCAAGGTATAACGGCTGAAAATTGCTTTTACATTTGAACGAAGTAATTGCCAGCAGGGGCGTGCACAGAAATTTTGGAGCCCGTCACAAATGACTTTTACGGGGCCCCCCTCCATTGTTAACTCCTATGTTTCACCTCTCATTTCAAATATATCGGGCCGCCTTCAGGTTCATGCCCGGGATAAAAAGGTGCCCCTTCTCCCCACTTGTGTACGCCCCTGATTGCCTGTTTGGGGCAATTGGATGGTTGAAATGTAAACCCTAACTCCGGTGGATGAATCTTAAACTCCAGTAGGTAGCGTTCATTGTTGACCACTTCTTCGTTTCTTTATTCTCCTAAAATTCGTCTTACCACAGTAAAACAGTTAAGTTACCGAATCCAGTTCAGCCTTGTCAAAATAAAGCCTTTCCCTGCATGTCAAATATTACCAAAAAATAGTATCAAATGACCATGATGTGGAGCGAGTTTCATTTTTGTCAACAATTCAATGTAATATAACATTTTGAAAAAAAAAAAACATAATTTACAAACTTCTGCAGGGGTGACCATCCCCTCGCCCCCAAGGTTAATCGTGCCAGTACTCCCTCCCCCACTCCATTTTTTTTCAATCCTCTTTCCCTTTTTTATTTTTTAGCTCCCTCTCTTTTTTATTTTTTTTATGGCTGTAATTATTTATTTTCAATTATTTTTATTATTATTACTTACTGAGAAAGTTCTGTGCTACGCCCATGACATATATACACACACTAACAAAATAAATAAGTGAAATAAAATGTAAACATAACAAAATAAAATTAAATTTAAAAAAATCAAAAATAAATTTATAAAAATTAATTTTAAAAAATCCCCCACAAAATGTTGATGGCGGGATTATGGCACAACTTGTGCCATAATACCCCACCCCCCGCCCTGAGAGCCCCCTTGAAGTTCTGTATCATAATTAGTAAATGAACAAAAAACTGAAAAACCGTTCAATATTTGCAGAATTAGTCGAAATTTTTAAATTTAAAGTGAAAACACATTGTGCACGTACGCATTCTTTTTGAATATTTATATAAATCGTGTTTTTTAAAATAGTATTATCCAAAATTCGCAATATGCATTTGCTTGGCGAATTTACATTTCACTTCCAGCTCCAGCCAGTTCAGACGTTATTGGTTTGCGACTTTCGGTTGCTTGAGTAATTTAATAAATGAAATCCATCATGTTTATCAACATAAATAAATTCGTCCTCTAAAAGTAATAAGCTTTATTTCGCCGTTTTATTCCCAGAATCAGCAAAGTCAATTGTTTTCGAGGAGAATTAATTCTTAACTTGGTTTGTTGAAAAGAGCAGAGACTGAGTGTAAATTTCTTTTGGAAATTATACTTATTTTTTCACGACTGTATTTCAACTCCAACGGAAATGTCAGTTTGAGTGACGTCATTAACTAGAGCTGTCGAATTTGCCTTTTAGTTCATCTATGCAAAATCTACTAAAGCCTATTTTTTTTACCTTTTGAGTTCCATACAGTTTTCTAAAAGAGTAAGTTAAAGAACAAAATAGTTCGACAATTACTATGTGTGTTACAAGCATGTATGAAAATTATAAAAAGTAACTTACAACAGTCCATAATAGAGAATTGTTTGCTCAAGGTCTTCTGGGAAAACTTTTCTGACTCCCTTTTTCCCTTCCTAGTCAACCGTATTTTACATTTAATATTTATCATTTTATTACCGTTTAAACTGTGTATATTTTTCTTTGTGTTTTTTAATTCAATTATCGAATTATTTTATTTTATTTTATTTTATTTTTTTTGTTATGGCAGAGACAAAAGAAATTTAGAAGAACCTTGGAAATGTTTTGATGGAATATGAATGTTGATTTTTCTTGCCCGTTGTCGGAGAAAAATATTACTTTATGTTTTTACTTCAGTAATTGTTTGTATTTCCGATTTCGAGTCACAACTGACTACAACTGTATTTATGTCGAGGACTGCATACTAAGTGCCTTGCCGCCATTATTTTTTATACCAATAGATGGCAGCACCATCACCGGATCGTACAGTTAATGAGAATTTAGAACTAGTCCAGGAGCTAATAGCTACCTGGTGCTAGAACCCCCAGAGGTATCGTTTCACTTGGAGGACATTGAGACCACGAGCATATTTAACGTCGCCCAGTCCCCTTTAATGACGACGGTGGATCTTCGACCATCGAGGTTCGAACTCATCACCCTCCGGCCCCGAATCCGACACTCTACCGATCGGGCTACCACGGCCCCATTTTTTGTATTTAATTTATTCCAAAATTTTCTCAGCAAAAATATTCGCGAAAGCTCCTCAATATTATTCGATTATCCGAGGAAACTATTTGATTAAGCAGGGATCCTTAATATTGCGTCTATGCGGAAATATTCGGTTCCGGGAGGTTTTATTCGTATAAGCAAGGCATTCGTTTATCCGTTACCCAATTAAGCGGGACTGACAATACTACTACTGAAAACAATTCTAAAACAGGAAAAAAAAAAACATTTTAATAGTTCAAAGTCATTTCGAATTAAAATCTTTATTGTAATTGAAATTACTAATTAACTGTTTCACTAAGAACAGCTGTCTCTATCGATGCGCGTTTTGCATATAAAAAAGCATAACATTCACAAAACAAATGATTCCATTATTATAAAATAGAAGTCTCTAGCGCTGTTTTGTTGATGAATTTCCTCTCTTGTTGCAGAAAAAGCATTATATGTGGCAGTAGTTTGTAAGAAATAAAAATTACATCATCAAAATGAACGTGTATTGAAACTAAAGAACTCGTTTATTCATGTCGCCTTTTATTTACTTCATTTGTTATCTCGTTTTGGCAATACTCCGATGAGATCTATTTTATAAAAGACAGTGCACTTCTTAATACATTTTAGTTTTGAAGAAATATATATTACAATTGAAAGACTTATTTTGATTCATTGATTCAGTCAGCCGTTCTTTGCGTAATTTATTGTGGATTTCCCAATCCATTTGCGACAGCGACGATATCAAAACTCGTCATTGGCACTAGATAATTAAATAAACGCAACCCCAATCATTCTTACTGAGCATTTTTTACTACACGATTAAAAATTACTTGTACATGAAGATCGATGATTTGTTGAGTGTGCCATGACGTCACTTAGACGTCACTTATTACGGTACATTTTGTTGTTGTTTCGAAGGATGTGATCCACCAGAATCATTGTTACAATAACCTCAGGTTTTCAGACCCCTTCGCAGCAACGACAAATACCTGTCCTGTCGTAAATGAAGAACATAATTTCGGAATATGAAATTCTTTTTATTTTTACAAAATAAAAATTATACAAAAATATCGTTTCACCATTATCATTTGTAATGACGTTAAAAAGATGACTTGCAGTAATAGACGACATCAGTTTTTTTTTTCAGTATATTTTTACGTTTTGTTTCTCTGACGACCACTTTAAAAACTCTACTTAATTTTAAATTTTATGATTTACTTTCTAACCACAAAAATGCTAAGTCGCAACCAAGATTATCAGAACATTGTTGTGTTATATTTCATTCCAGTGAGTTGCTAGGAACGATTCTTTCATGAAAATGCAAAACTTGACGCCACTGCCGGAACAAAAAATCCTATTCCTGGGCATCTAGCAAGCAAATTTCTTCCAATTACATATGTAGCATAAAACAGGAAAGTTTCCTAATAAAAGTCAGTAATTTTCCTGTAATCAACTTGGAATCAGGGGCAGTACAAGGGGAGGGTCATGAGGGTCATGACCCCCCCCCCCCCTCCATAAAACGAACTCTTAAAGCAAGAGTTGAAATGTGCAAACCATGGGTTATGAAGAGTAATTTTTTTCTGTAAATATCTCCAGATGCCATCATTGTCTATGGCTCACATCTCAATTTCAATAATTTAAATGTTGAGACAGTGAAAGTCATTTTTTTTCCATCATGGTTTCAACTGCAGTGTCATTCTGAATTTTTTCACACGTTTGTAACAGTGAAAGGAATTGGATTTTCACTTCTTCCTTATCGATCAGCAACCGCACAGTGGGAAAAATTGCATTATTCTGCTTCATCGTAATATTTAATGATTAAATTTAAATTTGATCTCATTGCTGTACCATTCTAAATATTTTTATTATGGTGGAGACCGCATTGACAAGTAAAAAAAAATTTTTTTGTCAGTTTTTTTAAAAATCTACTTTTTAAAATATCCAAGGTCAAATAATGATTTTCATGACCTTGAAATATCTATGTGACTTAACCTTGCCAAGGGATGCTGCCATACATTATGATGAGAACGTCAGTAAAAATAGCTTTCAAATGACACCTAGAACGCCACTCTAGCTCCTATAGAGGCTGAGTAAAAGAAATTTTTGTGAGTACCCGAAATGTCACTTATTGCCATTTTTCGAGTACTTCGGTAGGTCTCACACAAAAAACTACCTTTCAAAAAAGTCCAAAAAAACATTTTTTTTTTCAATCATCACGTGTAATCACCAAAATTTCAATACCGGTACTCGGTATTTTTAAACCGTGATACCGGAATACCGGTATTAATACCGGTATTTGAACTTTCTCAAAAATTGCTTGAAAACATATTGGTTCGTTGCCACGTTTCATAATTTTGTACACAAATTGTATTATTATGAAAACGTATTGTGAACAAATGTAAAATGAAGGAACAAATGTCATAATAAAAAATCAATACTAGTAAAAAACATAATGCATCTATTGAATTGTCTCCAAGCATGAAACTCATTTTAGTGCTCAACTTTCCAACAGTTGAAACTACTCTTTCTGAATTCAAGCAGGTCGGTGGAACTGTTACCAATGCGTGGTACGCCTCCTCTAATTTAATTGCCTAAAAGTATTTTGTCTTCAAAAAAATTCGGTCTGTTGCATGTCATTTTTGGATAAACCCTTTTGTGTGTATTTCTTTCGTATTGTGTGTATTTCTGTTATTTTTTGAGTTTAAAGCAAGTTAAAATTTCTTTCCTGAGATACGATACTTTTCCAATATTAACATCATTTTCTCTTGAACAGGAAGGGTTTGTGTTTACTTTTAATTAGTCCTTTGGTTTGAAATTTAAGATAAACTTGACTAAATTTGATCTTGTTGGTTTCTCTTATTCGTTTTAGCTTTCTTTTTAAAATTCTTTGCAATAATAATTATGTAAATATCTGAAAATATCTTTGAATTCGTGGAATATATTTATGCTTTTTAGCCTACTTTCCCAGTAAAAGTCAGAGAAAGAAGAAAAAAGCATGAAAGAAGGCTTGATGCATCTTAAAAATATCCCGAAAAACAAAAAAAAAAAGTCAAAAATAAATAAAATAGTTACATAAATAATGAAAAATTAAAAATTGGAAAGTAGGGTATTGAGATGGGGAAAAATGTCTGTCGGTCTGTCTGTCGGTCTGTCTGTCTGTCCCCCCTAATAACTTTTGAATGAATAGTCCGATTCGAACAAACTTTTTTTTTTGTTCGAAAGATCTCGGCGAGGACACCTTATTCCCATATTTCACTTTTTGATTTGAACTATTTTTTGTTCAATTTTGAACAGTTCAAAAAAACTTAACATTAGCGCCTACGGGGAAATTCAAGGCAATTCCGAACTGTGAGGTGAATTTGCTTCAAACAAACTTTGTTGGAAAAAACTTTGGATGAAAAACTTGTATATAAAATATCTTTTTGATTTGAACAATTTTCCGTTCAATTTTGAACAGTTCAAATCCCTGAACATTAGCGCCTACGGGGAAACTGAAAGTCAATGTAGATTCCGTACTTGAAGGCGGATTTACTTCAAACAATTTTTGTTGGAAACAGCTCTTGACGCCAAACTCCAGACTCCGACTCCGAGAATTCAGGGGCACCTGACTCCGACTCGACTCCTGTGCCCGATAATTAATCGTACTCCGACTCCCCGACTTCGACTCTGACTTCGTAGTTTTGGCAAAAATTTATACTCGGAGGACAGATGACTGACTCTGATTTTTGGATATTCGACTCCGACTCCTTTATCCCAAAATGAGATTGACTCCGACTCCGCAGCTATGGTTTTAACTGTGAAATATATATTGTTGATATGACTTGTTTTTATTTTGACGCTAAATTTTAATTATTCATTCAGTTTTGGGCGAATAAACTCGAAGTCATTCATGTTTCTACATAAAGATATGTGCAGACGATTTTTTTTTCGACAATGAAAATTATTTCTTTAAGTTGACATTTTATTGTTTTTATTTATTTTGGTAATTGCATCAATTCATTTAAAAAATTATTTTTTGGCAACAGGGGAAAAAGAAACGATTTTTTTATATGATGTATTAATTTTAATAAGCTTATTAATTTTAATTATTATTTTTTCGTTTTGAAAGCTGTTAAAGATTTTTTTTTTTAATGGAAAAAAGTGTATTAACTGTTTTGTTTAAAATTTGCTGTTTTTTTTTTTTTTAAAGATGAGTGAGGAATATTTTAATCCTAGAAAACAGCTTAAAATATTTAAAAAATATATTTGAAACAATTTGCAAATTTTAGCTATTTTTGAGAATATTGATCAGGTACTAGAAAGTAGTATGGCTATATGGGAAAGTAGGCTCGTTTAGTTCTAGACAGAACTTCTTGTTCTGTTATGCAAATTTTCAAGGCAATACAGCAGACTCCCGATTATCCGCGAATCAATCAACAATCACGAACATGTATTTTCGCAGTAAAAAGCGAATACCAGTGGCTGTTTTTTTTTTTTTTTTTTTTTTGAAAAATTGTAAATTTACACTCTGTTGTTTTTGCTTGATTGATTGATTTAATTTAATTTTATTATCATTATTATTATTATTATTATTATTATTATCGTACATACACTTGTTTGTTAAGTTCGGTTGTGCAAAAATACAAAACAATTGTACTGCACTCTATATATATTTTCACTGTTTGCAGAAAGTGTTATGCATCAATACAGTTAAGAATTTGAGATAGGACAATTTTTACCTGATTTGTACCCCATTTTAGTCTTTTTGCGGTTATCCGCGATTTTTATTATTCGCGGCACTTGTGCCACCCAATTCCGCGGATAATCGGGAGTTTACTGTATATAATTTCTAAATATTATCTTGCCAAGTATGAAGCCAAATGCGAGACGGCACAACAAACCAATACTGGTGCCAACAAATTGCCATTTGTAATGCTAACAAGAAACAGTTTTCGTCAAAATTTAGTACAGTTGAGACAAATATTTAAGAAAGAAAATCATAAAGCATTCCTGCAATTGATGGTTTGAATAAATTGTTCATCGGACAAATGGGGGAGGGGCATTCAAAATTACAATGGAAATTAACTTTTCCAAAAGGAAAAATGAGCAATCATGGAAATGGAAAAAATAAATATATGGTGCACAAAAGACTTTTATTTAATGATATTCTATTAATTCATGCTTTTGAAGCTAAATTTTTACATCAATAGATTGATTTCGGTTCTGTATCATGGGAAAATAAATGTACACTTAAAATATAAGTACAGTCGAGTCCCGACTTACGCTTGGGATGCGTTCCAAGACTCCTCGCGTAAGTCGAAATTTCGCGTTATAGAAAAATATATGTATACCAATTTTTTAAAAATATACCGAATTCTTTTAGACACTTATAAACACCCCTAAAACTGCTTTAAAACATTCCTTAACTATACACTATAGTTTCTTAAATAAAGAACTAAACTTTTACTGTATTTAAAAATTAAAAAAAACTTTTATTCAACATGAAATAGTTTAAGATGCACAAAATGAATGATCAATGGGAGGGATAGACATAAAATGAAACAACACGGTTCGCAAAGTATGTACTAATATTAAAATGTTGCACTATACTGTACAGTAGACACAGTAATTATACTTATGAGTTAAAAAATGAAGACAATGATTTTAATATCCATGATCAGATCGTTATTCTTATCCAATGCATTTTTAAATACGGTTGCTTCGCCTTTTCTTTCATAACGTTTCAATTTGGGGCAACAGCCCCTCTTTCTTATCTCTTTTATCCACAATACAAGAGCAGCTCCTATTTCAATAATATTTACTTTGCTAGACTGCTCTGCAAGCTTCAATATTGAAACTAAGTTCAGAACTTTTACGGATATCTTTTTGTTTTGACTTTTAATTGTACGTATGAAAGATTCACTCATATTAATAGCGTGCTACCGTCGACGTTTTGTAGTTGTTCAAGCATACCGAGAATCTTAGCCCCTCCTCCCCCCCTTTTTTATCAGAAACTTTCTCCCCTCCCCCCCATCTTCACAAACTTTAGATAAAAGTGCCACTGAGGTGTCAGAAATTTCATCAACTTTAATATTTAGAATGAAAAAAAATGAATAAATGAAAGATGCTGAGTGGTTTTTTGATGCACTAACAACGCGATGCGTAGATTAGTTTGTGTGAGAACTTTCGCTGTCAGTGATGCTTAAAGGGATGTAATAACATTTACGAAATCAATATTTTGTAGCCAATAACGAAGCCGATACTTCCTTCCAAAAACATTCGTGTTGTGGACGAAAAATTCGCGTTACCTCTAAAATTCGTTACTCGGGAAAAATTCGCGTTGTAGCCATTTCACGTAAGTCGAATCGCGTTGTAGCGGGAGTCGACTGTAGATATTTAATAAGTTGATTTTAAAATTCTTGAATAAAAACGATTTATTATTTTAGCTAATACCGAAAATACCGGTATTTCCCTCAGCAAATACCGGTACTACGAAATTGCAAAATTGCTCGAAATACCGGTATTCGGTATACCGGTATTGCAATCCCTAATCCCGTGGGTAGACTCAAAGCTGCGTGAATTTTAGAAGAATAACTTGACATTAATCGCAAAAGTGTTTTTTTTTTCCCTCGTTGATTTGACATGTAATGACCCTTAGTCTTAATAGTCTTTGAATGCGAACGAGTGTTTCGTTTTCCTTTTTTTTCTGCGACTGTACCTTATGATCGCTCTCAGGGTTGCGAACCTTGAAAGAACTATTTGTGGAGTATCTGTGGTGATTTTGGGGAGCATTTTGAAATTTTGCGGAGCAGCTTGGTATTTTGCAAGTAACTCAATATAAAAAATTTAAACCTCTTATCTAAAATTGTTTTTGAGCTTTAATAATCATTTTACGCACTGGCATAAAATAATTATTTTTAAAGTAATTGTGCAGCTGTAAACACTATGTCACGCTTTGAGTACACGCATATTTAATTTCCCATATTTGCATGCCCGTCATAATAAACTAGCAAAATTTTATCAAAATTAGATTTATTAAAATCTCAGATAAGCATGGTCAGAATTAAGACCAAACGGGAAATGCGGAGCAAAATAACTTCTTTGCGGAGCAACGGAGTTTCGCTATTTTTGCGGAGCAGTTTCGCAAAATGCGGAGCAGTTGACCACCCTGATTGCTCTTTTTTATGCAGCGAGCTCTCTTGTCGGTCTTACATAGTTGATGCAAACTAGCCTGGTAGCGTCCTAATGCAGTGATTGAGATCTGCGTTGCCTTCACAATACTGTGAGACAAAGCAAGTCGTAATCATATATATATATATATATATATATATATATATATATATATATATATATATATATATATATATATATGTAGTTTCCATTATTCTGCCTCCCTCAATCACATCGCGAAGGTAACGTTAATTAAATTTATCAAGAATTTGCAACACACAGAATCTCGCAACACAGAGAATGAGTTTTGACATCTTGAATTCAAATAATGTTTTTCGCAATCACGAGTGTGTTTATGTAGGCGTGAGTGTTTATGTATGTGTGAAGGGGGTATGTGTATGTGTGTGTTTTGTGTCTGTATGCAGGCATGAGTGTGTGGGTAGTTGTGTGTATGAGTGTTTGTGTGCGTGGGAGGCGGAGTATGTGTTTGTGTGTGTATGTGTGTGTGCATGTGTTTGTGTATGTGTGTGTGTGCAGGAGAGTAAGATTCTTGGTGCGTGCTTGCAACTCTGTCTTAGCTTTGGTCGTGTTTGCAATAATGCTCTTAGAGCGTTCTTTGGAAAACAGGAAGGTGTCAAACAATGTTCGTAAACTTAAGTTTTCTGTGAACGTTCCTAACATACGACTGGCTTTAACCGGTGAGGTTTCTGAGTTCTTCAGAAAGGTTCCAGGATAGTTTTAGAAAGGTTAGTGAACTTTAACGGGAAACATTCCTTTTTTATTTTGCAAGCTATATTACTTGTAGAAATGGGCACATTAGCTGCCCATTATTTTCCAGAAACGTTTCTGAATTGTTTTTACAGTGTAAATGTCCATTTCACTCACCCCCAAATGAATGTTTTAATTTTTTCCGCTCGTCCGCAACTACATATGTGCCTACTAACCGGCGGCCAACCGGAATATCCATTTTGACCACCCCCGACTATAATTATTTCGAGTTTTCTCGTAACATCTCTGTGTGTGTTAGTGAGTAGTAGTCTGTGTGTAGACGTATGTATGCAAGGGCGTATATAAGGGAGGGACTGAGAGGGCCCGGGTCCCTTCCAAAATCTGGTGAAAAAATTTAAATAAAGGTAGTTATTATTTGGTTTTAGTTAGCTCACAAATAATTTCCAAACTTTTAGCTACAAAAAAAAAAAAAAAAGAAAGAAAGAAAAAAAAAAAAGAATAAATAAATAATGATAGTAATGACAAGTAATTATAATACGTTAGAGTAGGAATTTCCGAACTGGATGGCGCAGGAAGACGTGAGGGGTGCCGCGAAGTGTCCATAGTAATAGTAATATGTATATAAAACTAGACTAGGATGACGTGAGAAAATTCTAATTCTTCAAAGGGTGCCGCACTGCCGCAGAATGTTAAAGTTTGGATGGGATCCCTGTGTTTGAGGGCACTAGGCAATGGTGTCAGAAGGGTTCAGGAGATCCATACCCCTTACTCAAGAAAAGATCGGGTCTCAGGAAAGCGAAGATATTTTAATAAAAAGAAAAGCAAATAATGTTGGGGGGGGGGGAATATAAATTCTTTCAGTAAAAATCTTAAAATTAAAAATATTAACAGATGCAGATTATTACTTAGAGAAGATTAAGTTCTTCTCTCTTTTTTCACTACCCCCCCCCCCTTTTTTTTCTAGTCAATCAGAAAAGAAGGGTCTTCGAAATATTCTCTCCTTAACTCTCGTCCCCTTTAAAAAATGTAGAATAAGTTTTAGTTGTTCGGTGGAATAATGATGGAAAACTGATGTCCTTCCCCTGAAGAACTTCAATTTAGAAAAATTGGGCGGAGGGGTGATCGATTTAGCATTTTTTTTTTTAATCGATCGGCGGCAACTTCAAAAAGTCCCATTCCTTTCGTTTCCCTTTCAACAAATATAGCCTATAATGGTATTTTTAAGATTTCAATTTCTAAAAATTGCTGCCGTAGCCCCACCCCCCTCCGAATTTTTCCTCCCTCTAGCATCACCAGACCTTCTAAAACAGCGTTCTTAGAACTACAGTTCCAAAATTTTTCCGGGGGAAACCCCCGGATCCCCCTCTCACTCCGTCTGTTTTGGCTGCACCACTGGGTGACAATATGAAGTCCTTCAAAAAAAAATTGAGAAGATTAGGGCACTGTTGCTCTTCCTCCCCCCTCTCTCAAATTGAAATTACAAAAAAAAAAGTGAGAGAGGGGAGCTAATCTTAGTTATATCGGCCCCCTCTAAAATAAAAACATATATGCGCCACTGTATGTATGTATCTCGCATAACTCAAAAGCCGTTCGCCTTAAGAGGTTGAAATTTTGTATGTAGACTCTGAGTGGGGTGTAAATGAGCAAATCCTCGTTTGGTTGCATTAACCAACTGCTGGTTAATTACAATGATAACGAACCTAATCTACGACCGAAACTGTCAGATATTTAAGTCAAAGATAGAGCTTCTTTCTTCCACAACTAGGCCATTTTGAGTTTTTTTTATGTTGACTGAAGCTTAACCTTAACAAAGAATCACCACTGAATTTGTTCTTTGTAGAATTTGTTTTGCATTCATTTTCTAGTTATCATTTTAGTTTCTAGAAATGTTTTAGAATTTAAAAGTACCATTTTACATCACTCGTTCGATTCAAAACACTTAATATTTGGGTCATTCCATACGAAATGAGCAAAATTCGCAAAAAAGTGGCCGCATGGTAACAGATTTTTATGAAATTTGATATACAGGTTCCTTTTATGCCTATATGGAAATAGCTAAAATATTTTTGCTTAAAATTTTTTATTTGAATAGTTACATGCGATTGAAAATTGGTCAAACTGAACAGCATTCTCATAAATGCTAAATGTTGCACTTTTGAAGGCATGTATCTTATTAACTATTTAATGAAAACATAAAAGTTATATGTTGTTGCAATCTATGAAGTAGGGTAATTAATCTGATGTCAGTAAAATTTTCAAAATTATTATAGTTAACTTTTAATCGAGTTTCAAAAACTGAAAATATTTCAATTTTCTCATAATTAAGCATTTTATTTTTTAATCTCAATCTTTAAGGAAGCATTAGCTTTGATGAAATTAATACCCAATAATGTGCTAAGTATCATAAAAGAAATACCTTACTTTTGAAGTTGTATTTTAACTCCTTTGTCTTCAAAATCAGTTTTAAACTTAGTGACATTTTGTAAAGTGATGATTTTCCCCTTCACATAGACACAAAAATTCAAATGAGGGAAAATTCAGACAACTTTATAATTTTACAAGAATATAGAGCTGTGTTTCTACTATTTGCTTGAAGAAAATCGAAATTGGTTTTTGATTTCCAAACGTAAAATAAAATTCAGAAAAATAGCTTTTTTTTGTTTTGTGATTCAATCCATACAGGTTCGACGGATGGGTGCGCTCGACCATTTTTAATTTTTTTTTGGAAATTCATATTCCTTAAAGCTGCATATGAAAGATGTTTAAAACCACTTTTATTTTTTTCTCTCAACTGGACCTTTGATTTTTTAGAGGTCATCAAAAGTGATTTTCGTAGCCAAAAATGGGACTTTTAGACCTTTGCATTTTGGTCGAAATCTATTTGAATTACATTTATGACAGTTAATTTAACGCTTTGATGTTAAAGTGCATAAGTTTATAGTCTTACATGCTGAATAACGTAGCTGTAAATTAATAATTAAAATAATGGCAGCAGGTTAAAGTTCAAGATCAAATGTAAAAATTTTACTAATTTCAAAGGGGGGATAACTCACGTAGGGGACGAAAACACAAAATGAAATACGACAAAAACTAATCACTGTCACCATGCTAAAAAGAATATGTAACTGTTGCTCTGCGTTTGTGCACCCTTTATAGATTACAACCCCTCAAAAATCGGGAAAATGACGACAAAAATCGAAAAAATGACGTAAATGACATTTTTAGACCCCTATAAACCAAAAGGGGATGGAATTGAAAATAACATTTCTTGGCCAATTGAATATGCCGTTCAAGTACTATACATGTTATACATATTGTTTTTCGTATTTAATTTGTAAAAAGAATACAGGTCTTTGAAATTAAGCAATTTTGCTAGTCAATTCACACACTAAAACAGAAATAACTAGTATGTTGTGGCCATCACGAAACTTTCTTCTATATTTTTCCTTTTTCTGATCCCTCCCCATGCTTGACGAAGAAGCAATATTCCTAACAAAAACAAAATTACACATGCAAAAACTTGACGACCATCGCAATGTCTGAATTATTGTAAAAACAAAACAAAGAGCGAAAATTGAAAGTTACTTTAAAAGCCTTACTTGAATTAATTACAAATATTTTATTTATTAACAAACATAAGATGGCAACAGTTAAAAATTTTAAATCATTGAGATAATATCATAGACTAATAATAAGAGTAGACCGAGCTATGGCAACCCTTTTGCTGCTCATAAACCAAACCATGTGACTGGTGGATATCCTAGCAACAGCGGGCGTTGATCGTAGCAGACGATCCACGCCAGCGAGAAATAAAATAAATAGAATTGATAGAACACGGAAGAATTATCTTTTATGGAGTCCGATTTGTAAATTTGTTATTCTAGGTTGTAAATATTTTGTTAATATAGTGAGTTTTTCGTTTAGATAGTATTGTGCATTTTCTTTAGTCAATTTCAATAACTCTCTAAGCAATTAAAGATGCAAGCACCTAAAAAGAATCGGCAAACGGTAAGATTTTTACCTACAATTTCAATTTAAGATACCGATTAGTACATTTTTGCGTTAACGCAAAACGTTTACGCCATTTCGTTCACGCCAACGCTGACAGCTCCAAATGAAATAAAAGTTACCGAAAACTGACCAAAAACTATTACTAATGTCAAAATAATGCATAACTAAAAGAAAAACAGTTCAATCTCTGCACCTGGAAGTTTTTTTTAATGAAAACACATTGTCTTAAAATACATGTCGAGTGCCAAACTATAGATAATGCTGCCATCTAGCAACCATGCTGTCAAAGTCTTCGCCAAGCCCTTCCACTAGTCACATGATACATCTATGAACCAATTTTCTTTATCAGCAAGAATGAGAAAGCTCGGTCTACTCTTATTATTAGTCTATGGATAATATTTCTGATCATTTCCATACAATTAAAATCACGAGAAATACGCAGACGACAATCTATTATGATTTATCTTTCTTATTGTTGCATTAATAAAACTATTTTTATTCGCAAAAAAAAAAAAAAAATAAAAAAATAAAAAAAAAAATCAACACCTCTTGGAGCGATTGGAGTCAAAATTGAACCAAAGCCTGTTTACGTATGGATTCACATATATTCCAAATTTCAACCAGAACGTAGCATTACTTCTTGAGATAGGGCACTCACAATGGAAAAAAAGAACGGGCGATTGCGCTACCCCCTTTTTAGCTGTTGACACCAAAATAAAATCAGCTCTTATACCCACTAAGGGCTACTTGTCAAAAAATTTTTGTTTGATTCCGTTCGTTATTTCTTGAGATACAGCAGTCACAATTGACGACAAAAAACGTTCTATAACTCAACCCCCGTTTGAGATATTGACACCAAAGTTGAATCAGCACCTGCTCCTGTTAGGGGCAACATATGGACGAAATTTTGTTTGATTCCGCCAGTTACTTCCTGAGGAATAGCAAGCACGCGTAACTCAAAAAACGTCCCATTGCTCCGCCCCCCTTGGAGGAATTCGCGCGAAAAACCAATGGGCACAAGTTCACATAGGGGCACATATGTGTACCAAATTTCGTTCAATTTCATGCGGTAGTTTTTGCTGTAGAGCGGCCACAAAAAACTGGTCACACACAGACGTGACACACATACACACACACACACAGACAGACAGACATTTTCCAAAAATAGTCGAAATGGACTCAGCACACCTCAAAACGTTCGAATCCGTCAAAATTCGAAATTCAAAAATTTGCACGAATCCAATACTTTCTTCTATATATTAGATATAGAAGAAAGTAATTACACATGCAAAAACTTGACGACCATCCCAATGTCTGAATTATTGCAAAAGCAAAGCAAAGAGCGAAAATTGAAAGTTATTTTAAAAGCCTTGCTTGAATTAATTACAAATATTTTATTTATTAACAAACATAAGATGGCATTAGTTAAAAATTTTAAATCATTGAGATAATATTTCCGATCATTTCCATACAAGTAAAATCACGAGAAATACGCAGACGACAATCTATTACGATTTATCTTTCTTATTGTTGCATTAATAAAGCTATTTTTATACAAAAAAAAAAAAAAAATCAACACTTCTTGGAGCGATTGGAGTCAAAATTGAACCAAAGCCTGTTTACGTATGGATTCACATATATTCCAAATTTCAACCAGAACGTAGCATTACTTCTTGAGATAGGGCACTCACAATGGAAAAAAAGAACGGGCGATTGCGCTACCCCCTTTTTAGCTGTTGACACCAAATTAAAATCAGCTCTTACACCCACTAAGGGCTACTTGTCAAAAAAATTTTTGTTTGATTCCGTTCGTTATTTCTTGAGATACAGCAGTCACAATTGACGACAAAAACGTTCTATAACTCAACCCCCGTTTGAGCTATTGACACCAAAATTGAATCAGCATCTGCTCCTGTTAGGGGCAATATATGGACCAAATTTTGTTTGATTCCGCCAGTTACTTCCTGAGGAATAGCAAGCACGCGTAACTCAAAAAACGTCCCATTGCTCCACCTCCCTTGGAGGAATTCGCGCCAAAAACCAATGGGCACAAGTTCACATAGGGGCACATATGTGTACAAAATTTCGTTCGATTTCATGCGGTAGTTTTTGCTGTAGAGCAGCCACAAAAAACTGGTCACACACAGACGTGACACACATACACACACACACACACACACACACACACACACACACATACACACACACACACACAGACAGACAGACATTTTCCAAAAATAGTCGAAATGGACTCAGCACACCTCAAAACGTTCGAATCCGTCAAAATTCGAAATTCGAAAATTTGCACGAATCCAATACTTTCTTCTATATATTAGATATAGAAGAAAGTAAAAAGTGTGAAAACGTCATGGCACCTTCTTAAGGGGGTCCGGGACACAAAAATCCTCAAATTTTGCAATTTTTTTTTATAATTTGAAAAATTGCTCCGTTTTCTTCTGCTTAAGAGGACGTTTGAATCTTGTTTCTACCTTAAATTGAACGAAAGTTATAGTTATTTTTGTTGCATGCATCTAACGAATGTGTACATAACTTTGAAACTTTAAACGCGTTTTTCTCCATGATGCAATTTTTCCCGATTTCTTGCATTCAAACTCTTATAAGTCAGGAACCGATAGAGATAAAGTAATGAAACTTGGAGCATATCTTTTTCAAGCAATTTACTTTAATTTTTATTCGGCGAATTTGAAAAAAACGTTTACTGCAAAAATTATGATTTTTTTAAAAAAAAGTATCTTCGAATTTTTCGAAATTTTTCTTCAAATATTTTTTATTTTTTATTGAATCAATATTTTTAAAATCGCCGAATAAAAATTAAAGCTTAGATATTTGTGCATACTTTTTTGAAAAAAAATTGAAAATTGACCAACAATATTTTGAGTTATAGCAATTTAAAGCAACCCCACTTTTTTGAAAAAAACTAATTAAATTTAAATAAAAAAATAATTTTTTTCATATTTATGTTATGATTTTGCTTATTAAATAAATGATGAATCAGTTCAAAAAATTTCAAAACTCTAAAGTACATAATAAAAAAAATTTCAAATGTATATTGTGCCCTATATAATACATTATACTGAAAAAACATATTATAATTTTCAAAATAATTATTTTAATTTGATAACTTAGAAATACTTGAACATTAATGAGTAGTTTATACTGTGGAACCTGTATGGATTGACCCTTAGGTGAAATTACGAGAATTCAAAGAATTAGATAAACGACTAAATGGTGCAAAAGCAAGTAAAACTAACATTTATTTCAATTAAAAAAATGTACATTTCAGACTGTACTTCATAAACATGCTTTTGAAAAAATCAAACACGAAAGAAATAGTTAGATTTACTAAACTTACAAAATAAAAAGTAGTAACTAATGAAATTTTACCTTAGTTCAAGTTACTCTAGTACCAAAAATACGCTGATACCAATGATTAAAATTTCGTAGCATCTAAAAGACACTTCAATATGTTACATAAAAAAAATTGAGTAAATTTAGAGCATTCCCTCATTTTCAAAAAAACGTCTGAAACAGAGGAAAAAAATGAAATTTTTGGAAGTTTTCGATTTTTTAAAGTACAATTTCGTCATCAAGAAATTCATAAACAGTTACTAAATTAGAGCAGATAGTTAGTTATAGATAGTTTTTTCAATCTGAATCATTTTTACTGTTATTTTTTCATTAAAAGAAGCTAGAAGAGTGATTTAAAATCTGAAGTAAATTGGCAAAATTTCAATCTTTGTTAATATCTCAGATTCAAAAAAAAGATCCGAATAAATTTTACTTTGCTCTTTCTCAATAGAGAATTGTTTATAGAATGCGGAAATATTTATTTATTAAGTGTACGTTTATAACTTATGGAGTTATGGAGTCACAAACTGGTAGCAATGAACTCTGAAAATTTAGGCTTAGCGTAAGCATCAACTTCTAATTTCAATAACAAAGCAACAAACCGTTTTTAAACTTTCATACTTTGCATTCCCTCATAAATATGTATGGTTTACCTAAATAAAAATTTTCATTGAAATCTATGACATGTCAGCCACAGCTGATTTGCTCATTTCGCATGGAATGACCCATTTGCCATATTAATTGGACTTACAGCAAAGATTTGGAGATAATTTTTCAACTATGTTCTCATCCCTCAAGGTAAATAAGATGTTAGTACTATGATTCTTTTCGTTTTTGGACGTGTAAAATGATACGCATTTTAGAATTTCATTTAAACACGAGTTTGTGGGGGAGGGAAGAAGGAATGACGTCAAGTGTTCTAATTGCTTTACTTCACGGTCGAGGCTGCAATTTATACAACGAAACGGAACGTGTTTGAATAAAATACTCATTTAAATTCTGCAAATAACTTTTAGTTCTTCTAATTGCGTTGTTTACCGTAGTAAAAATACAGTGGAAACGTTCTTCTTTATAGTTTAATTTATAAATTGACGTGATAGAAAAAGCATACGTTAAACATGAAGTCTCTAAAAAGCGTCTGTGTGTTTGAACTCGCAGAACTCGAGAACTATCCGGCCAATTTTGCTGACATTTTCACAGTTTGTTCCTTTAAGTCCTGAAAAAGTTTGCAGACCAGTTTAAAAAAAAAATCGATAAATTGTTCTTTTTTTATTCCAATTTAGGCCCTATTTTCACATTAATTCCCGAATATGGGGGTGAAAAATTACTTGCATATATTAATATTATATATCGTTGGAAAGAGCAGAATTTTCCGCGTTTTACGCAATTTGTTTCAACGCTCTAACCTACTTACGACGGGAGTTATTTGCTTTTAGCTCGATTATTTTTAGGCTTAGTTGAAATTTAGGCACTACCTTCTTCATTCAATCTATCAATAAAAAGTGAAGGAATAAGCCCACAGTTTTATTTTTGACACCATTGGCAAAAGCGACATTTCTTACTCCAGATTTATCTCGACCTATAGTCGAAAAACTAAGCTTTTATCTCAAAAAGAAAAAAAAGTTACAAGTCCTTTTAAATCAATTTCGAAAAATCTCATCTCCATTCAAAATGTTAACGCTTTTATTTTCGCGTTTCCACGGTTTTCATTTCTTAAATTTATTTCATTTTGTGTTTCCATGGTTACGCTTTTTAAATCTGTCTTTCTCAATTTAATTTGGGAAACTTTGCATGATGTTTTTTTTTCTTTTATTTAAGCCTGATTGTTGAATATACTTCACTTGACACAATTTTTATTTTCAAGGTAGATCGGGAGAAGCCGGGCAACGCAGCCAGTCAAATATATTTTAAAGAACAAGAATTAATTTAAAAACGTATGATGTATGTTCATATATTTATTTGCATGGGACTTTGTTGATTGTATGAGATTGTTTTTGAAAATTTAACCAGACCACATAGGTACGCTACTGACTTTGGAGCGTCAGTCCGACACCACTGCAGCTGAAATATAAATGATGAAAGTCTGAAAACTCTTTACAGTAATGCAAATCGATAAAAAATAGATTATTGAATAGCTATAAGGGAAGATAAGTGGCAGATATGTCCCCCTTTTTTGTATTTATTAAGAAAAAATATTAGAAGCGTTATGGCAATTCAATTCATTTGTTATTCAAAATTCCGCTCTCATTTGATTGCCGAGGAGCAAATGCACTCTCCTTCTCCCGATATCTCTCTCTGCTTTTGGACTTCCTGGAATGGCTCATGATTTGGAGGAGAGAAAAAAAGAAGTTTTTCCTGCAAAAATACTTTCGTTTATAACAAAGTTCTACTGAACAATGTTAAAAAAAAGAAAAAGATAAAATAAATAAAGAAAAGAAAAACTACTGAAAGCGAAAGTGATAAAATCTAGAAGCGTGAAAATATTCACCTTCAACCACTTGTTCTCACTTGAAGCGTAAAAACTGTTCCTAAATATTTCTTTTTCTCCAGAAATACTGAACTTAGAGAGCTTTCGATAAGCTAAGTGTTAACAGAAGTAGCATAATGCATGAATAACTTTCGAGATGAACCAGTGCGTAACTTTTATGTTGTTGTTTAATCAAATCATTCAGTTTTCTTCGACATTTTTAGGGGCCTTATGAATGCAAAAGTGGGCTAATGCACAATGTAATCGCTCTTAATTCGACAAGTTTACGCATTATAATTTACAAATAAAGTATAGATTCTGTAAATTTATTTCTGGTATTTTTACAGCGTTTGACACACTTCACCTTACCCTCTTTTCTCCTCTCGACTTGTCGCATGTTACGCTATATTACGTAAATATATTGTTACAAAAAATATTTTTATATCAACCAAAATGTGTGTTGTGACAGTTTTTGTCACTCCCTTCCTCTCCTTTGTCACAAACTGCTGCAATATCACGAACCCTCCTCTCATCCTCAAAGCGTGACCTCATTTGTGAATGAACCCTTACTTTTTTTAGGGGAGGGTCCAAAGTAGTTCTTACGAGGGGAGGGGAGGTTGATATTCCCTTCCATTGCACCTCTTCGCATTGCACCTGCACCCAGTAACATGCTTTTTTTTTCTTCCGTTGAGACGTTTACAATAATCAGGGAAGACCATCGAGAGGTTGGGGGGGGGGGAGAGAGACGATCATGGCCCAGACTGCCCCATTGAAATTTTAGGAGTAGATGATTTCAGGGGCATTTTTTTCTTATTTTGGAACGGGGTGCTCATAACTAGAAGGGTTTCCTGGTATTGGGGGGGGGGGGGTGGAGCGTTCTCGCTCTTGGAAGGATGAGAGGATTGGCGCACTGCAATAACTATGCAATTTACAACATCCTATTAATGCACAAAACATTATTTGTGCTGCAAATTTATCGAGGTTTTCGAAGCATTTATAAATTTCTCTACGCATCTTGTGCCGTCACATCCTTTTGTGGTGAAGTGCTTTGAAATCCTCAGGTTGGTTTTTTTGGATATCACCTGTTAAATACACACAGATGTGTGTTTTGTTCTTCTGGATCGATCATTTTGTTGCATTTTATCTCTCTCTGCTTTGTTGATGATTCAGTTATTCAAGTCTGAATAAAATGTGGGCAAGAAAAATTTCTTCATTACAATATCGTAATACTCAGCCCACATCCGTTTATTAAGGTTTTTGGAATAGCTATCAAATATTAATATATGTGTAATATTTCAATGTCGTCATGCAGCTGTTTATTTTTTGCACGAATACAATATTTAACTGTCAGACATTCTGTTGGCGAAGGTAATAAATGTAAGGGAAATAAATGTCATGTTAGGTTATTAATCATTTTTTTGAACGAGAAAGCATTACCAGAGTTCAATTCGCCTCTTAAAGCGAAAATGCGTTGTTAATTAATATCTCCGTTAATTAGCACCTGATTAATACTAAAATTCGGCAATAATTTTTGAAAAAAAAAATGAAAAAAATCGGTTAACAAACAGTTTCAAAAATGGCACCGAAAGGAATCCCTTCACGTATACTATATAGACTATAAAGATTTTTTTTTCTCCAATTTTTTTTTCTTTCTGTTTCATTCTGAACTGTCTTTTTCTGCTTTAAATATGATAGATTTTGAGAAAAAAATCCATTGATTGATTTAAAAAAAAAAAAAAGCACCCGCTAACTCAGAAATACTGTGCAATTTTTCTCAAGAATCTGCGACACTTTGTTTCTGCTACCGGTGTGGGGACCATACGGCACTTGCACTTCTTTTGGTAAAAATACCTCATCTTTTTTACTGAATACTTCATCGATAATACCCATCAACGTTCACTTATACTATTTCAGAAAATATACGGAAAAGCTCAGAAGTTCTTTGTATTCTTGGAATTCTTTGCTCTTTCAAGACTGGCAAAATTGTATTCTCTGTGATTATCGCAAGTCCTTTGAAGGCTCGTTAGCTACCTGAACCAGAGAGTAAAAAATTAATAAATAAATAAATAAAAACACAAGAAAGAAAGAAAGAAAAGAATGACATAGTCAAGAAGAAATAACAGTGGTTTCTATTTTCTTAAAGTGCCGCGTCGGAGCAAAAAGGTTGAAATCAGATTACACAAAAGAAGAAAACTCTTAGTGAGGAAAAAGAAATGGTACAGGAAACTGTAAGAAACTGCTATTTGAAATATTACGCGTAAGAGTACACCTAAGTTTCGTGCAAAATACCCGAAAAATTCTAAGGCATTCGCGATAATTTGTCAATCAGTCATTGTGTCTTCACTGTGATAAAATTAACATTTTACTTATCTGACATTTTGATTCCTACAACGTGCGAGTAATAACATTAATATTTGTACAAAAATTACATTGAAAAAAACTGGTTTCAGATGGGTTGCGTGATTGTGATGTTTGACTATTTAAATTTAAAGAAGGGAAAGATTCAATTAATTGGGATTTTGAAAAAAGTAAGGTATAAAAATGTAATTTTTCACAGGAAATATTTCCCAGAAAGTTTTTAATTGGTTAGAAAATGTTAAACATTAGTAGTTTTATAAAAATTGTGAAATTCGATCGCTTCCTTACATTTTTTTTCCCTTTAAACTTTGAGGTTCATGCGCGATCTAAAGATAAAATATTTATTTTTTTTAAACTTTTTTTTCTATATTTAGTGCTAAGGGCCCATTTATTAATTACATAAGGGTCCCGAGGGGGAAGGGGTTAAAAAATTCTCTACATACCCTTACTTTGTGTGTATGTGTGTGGGGGGGGGGGGGAAGGGTCAAACCCATTCGTACGTAATATTTTCCAGGTCGATATTTTATATTAGCAAACACGCGATCAAGAGGTTTGGCAGGGAACATATTTCATTTGCGTCCGAAAGGTAAAATGCATTAGGATGAGCTGTTTTTTACTTGTTTTACAAAGAATGAATAGTGTAAAATATAATAAAAGTATCGCACTATGTATGGCATGTTTAATTAGTAATTAGTATCGCATCATGTAATATATCTGAAAAATAAAACTCTGATTTACGTCAAACTGGGAGTTTTAGTGTAACTGATCATTTTCCAACAACATTTTATTATTTTGGAAAATGAAATGGAATCGTACGCAAGAATAGGGGGGGAGGAGTTTGAAAGATCTTTCGTACCCTTACTTGGGGGGAGGGGGATCAAAATTGCCAAAATCATCCTTACGTAATTAATGAATGGCCCCCTAAGACACAACCTTTCTTTTTTTGCTATTGGAAGTCGCTTATCGAAAA